>NC_052626.1:65575148-65875148 GCF_016161935.1 Mauremys reevesii
GTGCTTATTAGTGGTCCAGGACACATACTCCTGCAGCTGAGCTGGATATTTTGAGAGCAGATAGTGCCTTTGGCTAGTAAGCTTCTTCTTGTGTCCCAGTGTGCACGAGCATCTCCCTTGCTCAGTTGACTGCAAAAGGAGCAGGAAGGGAAGTGAGTTTAAGTGAACTTTACCAACAGCAGCAAGTTTGTTATAGGGAGTTGGAGTAAATCTAATGTCATGAAGGTTTTACCACACAACTCCTTCTATGCATACTCCTGGAGGGAGTGCCCTCCCTCTTTCCCCAGGTTAAAAGACACCATCCTAGAGAAAAACGGCTAGCACTATGTTCCAGAAAGGAAGTAATGCTTCAGAATTACTAAACAGAACTAGTCACACAAATATTAATAGAAATAAACATTTAGATCAGCAGCTTATTCTAACCTTCAAACCCTCTCTTTTTAACCTTCTTCTTTTTCCTTCTTATCATCAAGGAGTGTAGATGATGGCATCCTGTGACAAGCAAGGCCAGTTAACAAATTCCTTGGAAGCAATTGCTAAGTGACACTGGCCAACTGCCAAGGAGTACTCAGAATGATATGCATTATCACTAGGATATTCCTTATCTGCAATGGCTAACACAGTAAGTTCCAAAACTAGAAGGCACAGTATTAACAACCTAGACCCTTAGTTTGCTTATTGTGTCTTATATACAATACCACTAGCAGCTGCTGTATTAAGTCAAGTTTACAGCTTAGATTTAATGTACATGAACCATAGGAGTGGACTGCCAATGGCAATACAAATTCAGTCACGCACAAGGGGAATTTATTTCTGTGTTCTTCATTCACACACTTAAAAATCAAGTTAGACTCTAGCTGTTCACGGAAGCCAATATCTCTAAGCATAAGACACCATAATAGTGGTTAGAACAGAGCACTGGGTGTCGAGTTCATTTCCCTGCTGCCACTATCTGCCCTTGAACAAGCTGGAACTACTCTGCACTTCTCTCTCTTCCCCAATAGGTACAATAGGCATAAGTTTTTACCATCTTCATAAAACACTTTGAGAGTCTTTGTTGAAAGGTGCTACAAGGAAAAAAAGTTTGTTGCATTTTTGGCTGCCAATTCAAAGAATGTTTTTTTCCTTCAGGACAAAATTTCCCATATGACAAGCCCTACAAGAAAGTTTAGGATGTTTTAAAAAGTCTCCTTAGGCTTCTCAGGGCTGATTGCAAAGAACTGGGGTAGGGTGGGAGGGTGTACGAACAATTTTATAAAGCTGTATATTTCTAAGGGAATCTCAATACCCAGCCTCCCTGGAATAGCTTCCTGGATGCTTGCAGGGAGTGGAGGCTGCAACCTCCACCAGTTTATTTTCTAATGCGTACCACTGAATGCCTACGTGGGAAGTCTGAACTGCTAAGCATTAGGAAGTACTTGTTCCCAGTGCCAATCAATACATGCACACATCATTTTAGAGTAGTGTGTCTTCCCTGGTAGTTCTTATGCCTTTTATATGTAAGGGCATTCTGACTTATTTGCTTGTATCATTCAGCTCTGAATATTATAGTGATCTTGAAGAACACCCCTGTTGGGGCCAAGCACTGATCCAGGAATGACTGACTGTTTATAAGTAAAATGATGAGATTTCTGAAAGATAGAGTTGCAGTTTTCTAGAAAGGAAACTATTTGAGTACATAATAATCTTCTCTACTAGATGCAGTGAAAGCTGAAGTTGCAGCTATAACAGAGGAAGAGAAAGGGGATTACAATTAATACGCCACTGGAAAAAACTTAGACTATATCTTTGTTTTCAGTTGAATCTCAGAACTTCCTTTTTATATACAGAAATGAACTGGAGTCCTAATTATGTTATCTAACAAAGTGACATTTAAATATAATTGACTCAACCCTATTTGCATTATAGTGATTTGATTTAAAGCCAAATACTATTAACCAAGCAATTCCTGTAATATTAAGGCTGGCTGGTAAATTCATCTTTAGCATACTCTCAGGAGTGGATAATTTTAGGAAAGGAAAACTGAAGGCTGGGTGAATAGTACAGTAATTTAAATGCAATGCACATAAAGGGTTTTGCTTTAGGTTTGTTTGTTGTTGTCTTTTGTATAGGGTTGTCAATTAATTGCAGTTAACTCATGCGATTAACTCAAAAATTAATTGCGATTAAAAAAATTCATCGCGATTAATTGCACTATTAAGCAGTAGAATACCAATTGAAATTTATTAAATATTTTGGATGTTTTTCTATATTTTCATAAAAATTGTATTGTGTTGTAATTGAAATCAAAGTGTATATTATTTTTATTACAAATATTTGCACTGTAAAAATGATAAACAAAATAAATGATATTTTTCAATTCACCTCATACAAGTATTGAAGAGCAATCTCTTGGTTGTGAGACTGCAACGTACAAATGTAGATTTTTTTTTCCCCTTACATAATTGCACTCAAAAACAAAACAATGTAAAACTTCAGAGCCTACAAAGTCCACTCAGTCCTACTTCTTGTTCAGCCAATCGCTAAGACAAACAAGCTTGTTTACATTTACAGGAGATAATGCTGCCTTCTTCTTATTGACGTCACCAGAAAGCGAGAACAGACATTTGCATGGCACTTTTGTAGCCGGCATTGCAAGGTATTTACATGCCAGATATGCTAAACATTCGTATGCCCCTTCATGCTTCAGCCACCAGTCCAGAGAACATGCTACCATCCTGATGATGCTCGTTAAAAAAAAAATAATAATAATTAAATTTGTAACTGAACTCCCTGTGGGGGAACTGTATGTCCCCTACTCTGTTTTACCAGCATTCTGCCATATATTTCATGTTACAGCAGTCTTGGATGATGACCCAGCATATGTTGTTCATTTTAATAACACTTTTGCTGCAGATTTGACAAAATGCAAAGGTACCAATGTGAGATTTCTAAAGATAGCTACAGCATTCAATGTTTAAGACTCTGAAGTGCCTTCCAAAGTCTGAGGGGGACGAGGTGTGGAGCGTGATTTCAAAAGTCTTAAAAGAGCAACACGCCAATGCGGAAACCACAGAACCCAAACCACCGAAAAAGAAAATCAACCTTCTGCTGGTGGAATCTGACTCAGATGATGAAAGGAACATGCGTCAGTCCGCACTGCTTTGGACTGTTATCAAGCAGAACCCATCATCAGCATGTCCCCTGGAATGTTGATGCATGAAGGGACATATGAATCATTAGCACATCTGGCACATAAATTTCTTGCTATGCCTGCTACAACAGTGCCACGAGAATGCCTGTTCTCACTTTCAGGTGACACTGTAAACAAGAAGAGGGCAGCATTGTCTCCTGCAAATGTAAACAAACTTGTTTGTCTGAACAAGAAGTAGGACTGAGTGGACTTTCAGGCTCTAAAAATTTTAGATGGTTTTATTTTTTAAAGCTTTTTTGTACATAATTCTACATTTGTAAGTTCAACTTTCATGACAAAGATTGCATTACAGTACTTGTATGAGGTGAATTGAAAAATACTATTTCTTGTTTTTTTACGGTGCAAATATTTGTAATAAAAAATAATTTAAAAATGAGCATTGTACACTTAGTATTCTGTGTTGTAATTGAGATCAATATGTTTGAAAATGTAGAAAACATCAAAAATATTTAAATAAATGGTATTCTATTATTGGTTAACAGTGTGATTAATCGTGCAATTAATTTTTTTAAATTGCGTGACAACCCTACTTTTGCAGTAAAGACTATCTTGCACCCATTGGACTGGTTTCAGAAATTTCACCCAGTTCAAGTGAGGATCTATGCATCTTCTTGCATACAGGTAGTAACTCCAAAGAACATCTGCTCCATCAGTGTATGATCAAATGTACCTTTTGAATGGTGTCTGCACAGTGTTTCAGACTGACCTTTAACAAAGTTGACTCTCCCCCTCCACCCCCCAATTCACAAAATCAGCTTCCAAATGAAACTTACATGGCCTTCCATGCCTTCCTGAGGACTCCAGTCTTTCCAGCTATTTCTTCCAGCTTTTAGTCGTATCACCTCATCTGGCCACTGCAGCTCCTTCCTTTTAGACATGTTGATCCCTTCCAGTACTTGGCTGGGATCCATTATCTAAAATGAAAAGTAGAAATTGATTTTAGACTATTATGGAGCCAATTAATGGTTAATAGTGAACCCATAACTGTTCCCTTAGATGCTACTCATAAAAATGTTGCTCTTTAAAGGACTGATCTTGCACCCACTAAAGTCAATGGCAAAGCTTCAGTGGATTTCAGTAGTGCAGATTCAAGCCCTAAGTTAGCTAGGAGCTACACTTCAAAAAACTTGAGTGGCACAGGCCTCCCGATTTGGGAATGCAGAACACAAGGCTCAGAGGATTTAACACCAGGCAAAAGAACTAAGTTCCTTTTAGGATGCTCAGCAGAGACCAGAGGTGAAAGTAAGCCGGTACGGTACAGTATGGCGTACTGGCAAGAGTCAGTATGCTGTGCCGGACCATACCGGCTTCTGCCTGTGGCTCGGTGTCCGGGCTGGGGCTGGGATTTAAAGGGCTCGGGGCTCCTCCCTGCAGCGGTGGGAGCTCCAGGCCCTTTAAATCCATGCCCGAGCTTGGCTGCCGGGCTGGGGCCAGGATTTAAAGGGCCCGGAGCCCTGCAGCAGCCGAGCCCCGGGCCCTTTAATTTGCCCCTGAGCCCCAGGGGCTCCCAGCCACCTCTGCAGCTGGGAGCCTCTGGCTGATTTAAAGGCCCTGGGGCTCCCAGCCACAGCAATGCCCCAGGGCCTTTAAATCTCGAGAGGCCCTGCCTCTTCCGGTTGAGGCCACACCTCTTCCGGATGAGGTTACGCACCCCCCTCAGGACTCTGGCAGTACCAGTAAGTCCTGTAAGTTACTTTCACCCCTGGCAGAGACCAGCCAGTGTTTTGAAATTAACAGGCTTTCTGCACTTGGAAGAGGTCAGCAGGAAAGCATTGTGGAAAACCTCCCTCAACTTGTGAACAAGCAGGAGCTGCTTAGATACCCACCATCACACTAGGAGTTTACAGAAGGGACATGGAAGAAATATTTTTGGGAAAAAACAGTTTTAAAAGAGCGTCCCTGAACATTAGCAGATCTTAGCTGGGTTAGTAAACCCAGGGGTGGGTTTACTTAGTCCACCCCTGCCTGCATACAAAAGCTACAAAACTGAGGCCTGCCAAATTTATTCGCAATTGTCTGTCGTTACTGAATGACTATGACCAAGACAGGCTTCACTATGGCATTAAGTTTTGTCCCCATGTGACACAAGCTGGATACAACCTTTGTCCTACTGGTGACTTCTTCTAAATTTATCCCAGCAACACTCTATTGTAAACATATACAAGGGTTTATTGAAAGCCACATAAGCTAGAGTTTGTGTTTAACTTCCAGATTTCAACAAAACTACCAAGATTTCCCCTGGCAACTTAAATCAATGGTGAACTGGCATACGCTCAAAGACTTTGTATGTGGCAGTAACCAAGAAGTGAACAATGAAAAGGAAACGGACAATATTTTTACAGTGACTTCTACAGAAAATGTTCTTAGTTTGCAAATCAAAAGATACAAACTGCCAGCACTGCAAAGGAAGCTGTTCTGCCTTTCATGTTACAACCAGTAAATAAAGATACCGCAAGCAAAACTAAACTTATAAATTTTGTTGTTAATGTATGAAGTAGAACAGAATCTAGCTGACTCTCTCACCGCTGTGTGCTAAAATAAAACATGTCTGTAATGTGAGTAGATATTGCTCAGTATTCCAGTAGGCCACCTGTTCAGCAAAATAAAGATGAACCTTTCTAGTCATAACTGCACTTCTGTTCTGCACTGAGAAACTCCAGGACATATGTGTGGATAGAAGGCAGAGATAGTGTTATTTAGTTACCACAAGGTGGAAGATAATAAAAATACTGTAACGAGGGGAAAAATAAGGGCTAAAAAGAGTGTAGATTAACGTGTTCTTCTGGCTGATTCACCTGGATTCTGTAAATAACTTCATCCCTTTTGGCTTGCATATGGTTTGCAGGGCTTGCATTACCACCTGACTGTGCATCAGTTACGTTATTCCCTCCTTCTGTTCCTAGAAAGCCCACAAGGGCATGTTGTTTACAGGCTGGGATGCTTTGGCTGGAGCTGCTGGAAGAGGGTAGGCCATGCTGCACGATGACAACGCCAGTCTGGCCAGTGGGTTCCATTTGGTTCACCATGGATAGGCGGGACTGGATGGAGGATGGGAGGTTACGAAGGGATATTTGACTGGTGGAAGAGCGTCGGCAAGGCACAAAGCCTGTAGTGGACGTGCGAAGTGATGAATGGCGACTGCTGTAGCAATAAGATGAATGGCTGGCTACCGAGGCACGGGCAGGGGAATGTCTGACAAGGCTTGACTGCACAGAGTGGGAGCTGTGACTGGTGCCTAAAAGAAAACAAAAAACAAAAACAGAATCAGGAGAGTTGATAGTTTTAATTCATGCCTGCCACACATTTTAGATTTTAGACACTTACACAAGTGTTTTGGCACCTCAGTACAAAATTGATGGGCATATCAGAAATGCCTAGAATACTTCAGGGACAAGATGTACTGGTCCTCTCAACAATGAAATATTTGAATATGTTCAATTAATCTTAACTGGTTTAAGAAACTGATATTACAATGCTAGGAGCATAGATGCAAAAGTGTAAGTGTCCTTTGTAGGTCTGAGCCCAGCTCTTATTGCATTAATGAAGTATTTCTTTAATGCTGAAAAGTTTGGTTTCTCATTCTATGTTGTCTAATTCTGTCAGTAACATTTGCAGTGTTTCAGAACACCAAATATTCTTAGTCAAACAAGTGGTTTGACTGCACTCCTAAGTGTGCATCAGAAAGTTTAGTTACTATTGCTGCCATTTTAACTAGTTCTGAAATGTTTAATTAGATTTGAAGTTGGCAAAGAAAAACCATGAGAATTTTAGCTGTTATTAGTGTTATTTAATGCATATTTATTAATGCTCCTCTCTGGTGCCAGACAGTTGTAGATACCCCATCACAATTATGGACCTTATAATGCTATATGGTATGAAAAGATTCAGAAGATGGCAACGTACGAATCTGTCAAATAGCTTTATTTTTCTTGAAAGGCAAATAAAAGCAACTATACCTCAGGAAACACACATGCTCAATTACCTCCAGTTAAGAACATAAGAAAGGCCGTACCGGGTCAGACCAAAGGTCCATCTAGCCCAGTATCTGTCTACCGACAGTGGCCAATGCCAGGTGCCCCTGAGGGAGTGAACCTAACAGGCAATGATCAAGTGATCTCTCTCCTGCCATCCATCTCCATCCTCTGATGAACAGAGGCTAGGGACACCATTCTTACCCATCCTGGCTAATAGCCATTTATGGACTTAGCCACCATGAATTTATCCAGTCCCCTTTTAAACATTGTTATAGTCCTAGCCTCACTAGATCACTAAGGGCACTTTCTTGGCTACTGTTTAACTGAAACCCTGCAGCAACAGACAATTTACTCCACAGTAGCAGTAAGGTTTTAGTAGCATAAAAGACAGATATTCACATGTATAAAACTCTTGCTATGATTTTGGTATTTGTGAACACAAGGGAACAGTAGGACTGGTGTAGGTTAGCCATCCTGTAGGGAGGTGCTATGAAAGGTTATCCCACTCAACTCTGGTCAGCATATAATCCTGATCTGCAATCCTCAAACCATTCCAGTAGCGGTCCAGAGACCCATCGTGCTAAACTGCATTGTGATTTTTGGATATGAATACATTTCCATTGGGAATTAAGATTACAGAACCAAATTAATTTTGTGTTTGTAGCCCAGCCCTGATCTACGGTGGTCAAAAATACCATTCCCTCTGGGACAGATAGCCTACGTACAGTTCCAGTATTTTATATAATATACACACTTTAGGTTAGTTTTACCTAATGTTGAGGGGTGAGATGTGACAGGAGGGTGGAGTCCCACTCCAGGGCCCTGCCCTGTAATTAAATTCCCTCCTGCTTGTGACATGCTGCTTTGCGACTCATTGGCAGCTGCACTGTTACTTGTGCAGGAAGCCCCACCTCCAGCATCTGAATCTTCAATGTTTCCACCACTGTTGCAGCCAGCACCACAACCTTTCCTTAATCTGAGAACACAATGAGAATCAACTGTATTAGCGAACAGAAAAAAGTGACCAGACATCAGTTTCAACTATATTGCTTTTTCTTCTGTACTATGCTTTCCCCAACTTGTAGGTTGCTATCTGAGACAGCACTAAAAATATTTTCCTGACAAACATTTAAGTGATATTTACTTTTATTATGTAGAACCAACTATTTAAAAATGTGACTTTGAGAATTCAGTGGTAATACTTTTAATAACAAACACTAGAATTTATTGCTCTTCTATTTTACGGTCATATTAGCACCAGAGTTTATGCTGGTCTGTCTATAATGGCAGTCATTTATCTGATCTCTAATTTCAAGCTTTTCCTCATACTTTTTCTCTCTTTATGTTTAAAACGAGCAGGAAAAAACTGTTAGCTCTTTTCAACTGTTTCTTTTCGTATTGCTTTAGCAATGGATTTCAATTATGACATACTTTAGTGACTATGATGTGCCAGGGGTCTTTGAGATTTTTATACTACCCATGCCAGCATTTGAACATTTAGGTGGGCTAATCAATTTGTTAGTTAGAGACTGTAAGCTTTTATTTTTACTATGTTGCTTGGAAAGCTACGTTTCATTTAGACTCACTAAAGAAAGCACATTTACTCATCCTCCAATCCCAAGTACTACCCTTGTTCTTCTGTTCTCAAATACATTGCTAAATCCTTTCCCAGTCTCTTTGCTTCTTGAAGTATAATTAGCTTAGGTCTAATGTTTTTTATGGTACTGTGACAGGTTATTCTAGCAATATGCTGGAGAAGTGGTTTGGGGTGGAGAAGAGATACATCACAGTTTGCAGTAAATACACCACACAATTTTGAGGAAGCGGCCAATTTGTACTTATATACTGTAGGTGTACAGCATGGTTATACCTACATTTAGTCAAATACTCGTGTAGTACTGACTAACGTTTAGAATGGTATGTTGCTTACATATTCAAAGTGCTGTACAAAGTCATCAATCTTGAAAGCATTAATGCCTTGCATAATTTTACTCATGAGAGAGTCCCAGTTACTTCAGTGGGACTACTCACATTTTTAAGCATGTTAAAGTCCCAGACCTGCATGAATCTTCCCCACACCTTTGTGAGGTAGATAATTATACTCCTCTTATGGACAGAATAAACTGAGGCATTGAAAAGTGACACACTCAAACGCCACAGCACCTAACTGGCACAGCTGAGATTACAACTCAAGGCATAATGTTTCCACCTAGAATTTTTTTTTTTTTATGAGTTGTTAAAATTGGACATGATATTCTAATTGACAAAATTCTTGGGATGTTGTTCACGTGGCCTGCTGAATAACACTCTTGCCATAGCAGTGGCCATGTGTTGCAATTGTAGGGGAAAATACTGAGAGGCATCCATACTTCTGTGATTGAATGCCATAAATTATGCTCTGCTAAGATGTACTAACATCTTAGCATTGACACTGATGTTGCTGAATGCTCTTGAGAACTCATTCCCACAGCTCACCTGTGCCATGTGGACACTATGAAGTTTCTGATATTTCCCAGACTGATAGCTCCCCCAAGAAACTCCTTGAGCTGATCATGGCTATCCGAATAGGAAGTAGTCAAAGGTGAGACGTAGATTGGGTATCCAATGGGCTGGTCACAGGAAGAATTGATCATATTCCTCAAAGCCTGCTTTGCATTTTGGATGCTCCCTCTTTCTGGGTTACGGTTACGCAGGAAGACAAGTTCCTGCTGCTGCCCAGCCCAGAGGCCACGCACACACTCCTTATTTACCTGCAAAAGAACAGCAAAAAAAAAAAAAAAAAAAAAATCAAGGAAAAAAAGGACATATTGGAAAACTAGTCAAGGAGAGGAAGAAAGAAAAAAATGCTACTAACCTTCCATAACTGTTCTTCTTTGAGATGTGTTACTCATGTCCATTCCAATATGGGTGTGTGCTTGCCCCAAGCACTGCCGCCGGAAAGTTTTTCCCTCTGTGGTATCCATCAGGTCGGGTGTGGTGCCCTCTGGAGTTGCACTCTCATAGCGCTGGTATAAAGGACCCTGCCGACCCACCGACCCCTCAGTTCCTTCTTGCTGGCTAACTCCAATAGTGAGGTAGGAGTGGGAAGTTTTGGAATGGATATAAGCAACACATCTCAGAGAACAGCAGCTACAGAAGGCTAGTAACCGTTTTTTCTTCTAAAGTGCTTGCTCACGTCCATTCTAATGTAGGTTACTCCCAAGCAGATGTAAGGGGTGGGGGCTGGAGTTCATTGACAAGCAGATTGTAACACTGCTCTGCCAAACCTAGCATCATCTTTAGCCTGCTGAATCATGGCATAGTGAGACGCAAAAGTGTGGACCGAGACCACACTGCTGCTCTACAGATGTCCTAGATAGGGAACTGTGCCAAATGCAACTGACAAAGTTTGTGCCCTTGTGGAGTGTGCTGTCAGGGACAGAGAAGGGACTTTCATCAGATCATACCATTTGTGGCTACAGGACATGATCCATGATGAAATTCTCTGGGCTGAGACTGAAAGACCCTTCATCCTGTCTATAACAGTCACATAAAATTGAGTCTTTTTCAAAGTGGATTTGGTTCTGTGTAAAAGGCCAGCATGCATCGACATCTAGTTAGTGAAGCCTCTGCTCCTGTTTGTTGGCATGCAGTTTCAGATAGAAGACCAGAAGTAATATGTCCTGATTACTATGGAATTGTGAAACCATCTTTGGGATAAAGACTGGGTGAGGACATAACTCAACCTTGTCCTTGAAGAATACTGTGTATAGAGGTTCTGAAGTAAGGGTCCTAATCTCCGATACCCTTCTGGCCTAATTAATGGCCACCATGAAAGCCACCTTCCAGGACAAACAGAGCAGAGAATACATTGCCAATGGCTCAAATGGGGAACCCATGATTCTTGAGAACACCAAGTTGAGATCCCATGGGGTACAGCCTGTCAAATCCCTTGAAAAACTGTCTGTAGATCGAATTTGCAAAGATGGACCAGCCATTCACCCACAGACGAAAAGCTGAAATAGCAGTCAGGTGGACGCTAATCGATTAAACCAATAGATTAAACCCCTGCTGTTTCAGGTGTAGCAAGCAGTCCAGAATGAATGGTACTGATGATTGCATGGGCAAGACACCTTTCTGCGCCCACCAGATCAAGAACCTTTTCCCAATTTGCCAGGTACACAGTTCCAGCGGATGGCTTTCTACTCTCTAAAAACTTCTTGAACTAGTCCAGAGCATGAGCTTCCAGACTGTGAGATGAAAAGCCTTGAGGTTTGGGTGACACAGGTGACTGTGGTCCTGGGATATCAGGTCTGGAACCTGAGGTAGTTGGATTGGTGTTTCTACTGATAGGTTCAAGAGCACCGTGAACCAGTGCTGGCGTGGCCAGGCTGGGGCTATCAGGATGACTCCTGCTCTGTCCCATCTAATCCTCAGCAAGACCTTGTGTATGAGAGGAATGGATGAGAATGCAGGGCAAGAGGAAGACATCTGTCAGAGATCCTGGACTGTGGCCCAGGAAAGAGCAGAATTGGAGATACTTCCCATTGCACCTCGTTGCAAATAGATCTATTTGGAGAGTTCCCCACTTCTGGAAGATGACTTGTAGGATCTCTAGGCAGATGGACCACTCGTGGTGGTTGGAGAAAACCCTGCTGAGGTGATCAGCAAGTTGGTTCTGAGAACCTGGCAGATAGATTTCCTTGAGGTGAATCGAGTGGGCTCTGCAAAATTCCCATAAGCAAAGTGCCTCCTGGCACAGGTGGGAAGAGTGTGCTCCACCCTATCTGTTGATAGAGAACATGGCTGTTGTGTTGCCTGTAAGGATTGACATGCACCTGCCTGCTACATGGGTTTGGAATGCCTGGTGGGCCAGGCGAACTGCCCTGAGCTCTCTGACATTGATGTACAACAAGAGCTCTTCTGGAGACCAGAGGCCCTGAGTGAGCCCAAGCAAGGTCACCATCCCATTGCCAAAGTGTCTGATGAGAGAGACTAACAGTTGGGGTCTTGAGAAAGGGACTCCTGTGGACACTGTTAGCAGGTCTAGCCACCAATTGTGGGAAGCAATCACCAATGGGGGAACTGTAGTGACTGAGTCTACATGATGTAGATGTGGCAAGTATACTAACGCCAGCCATGCTTGGAGAGGTATGAGCTGAGGTCTTATGTGATGAACCACATAGGTGCAAGACACCATATGGCCCAGGAGCTGTAAGCAATTTCTTGCCATGATGACAGGGTGATTCTTGAGGCCTTCTATAAGTTTCTATAAGCTTTCTATGCTTGGAAGCATGCTTCTGCGAGAGAAGCTCTGGCCTTTACTAAGTCCAGTACTGCCCTGATGAATTCTATCCTCTGGACCAGGAAGAAGGTGGATGTCTGTATATCTATGAACAGACCTAAGTTCTGGAAGGTCGACTGTATTAGTCTCACATTTGTCTTTACCTGGAGTCTGGATCGACTTTTCATCAGCCAATCATCGAGGTATGGATAAACCTGAACTCCTTATCTCATCAAGAAGGCTGCAACAACTGACATGCACTTCGTGAATACCCGAGGGACCGCCAAGAGACAGAATGGGAGCATCATAAATTGGTAGTGCACATGGTTCATGACAAATTTGAGGAATCTTCCGTGTCCCTGAAAGATGGCAATGTGGAAATATGCGTCCTTTAAGTCAAGGGCAGCGTACCAGTCCCCTGGATCCAAGGAGGGAATGATGGAGGCCAAGGAGACCATGTGGCATTTCAGCTTCTTTGTGAATTTGTTGAGGTTTTGCAGGTCCAGAATCGGTCTGAGACTGCCATTGGCTTTTGGGATTAGGAAATATCGGGAGTGGAACTCTCAACCCCTTAGCTCTGGGGGAACCTCCTCCACTGATCCCACTCTTAAGAGTGATTGCACATCTTGGGTTAGAAGTTGTTTGTGAGAAGGGTCCCCGAAGAGGAACGGGGAGGGAAGGTTGCAAGGAGGGGAACAAAAAAATTGAAGGGTGTATCCCACTGCGACCATGCATAGCACCCAATCAAAGTGGGATAACCAGTCCACCAAATCTGGGGAATTTCGATACATAAACTGTCCTGGTACATTGTCCTCGAGCATCCCATCAAAAACCTGCTCTGACCCCGCCAAATGTCCGGGGGTGCAGCTACAGATGAAGACTGTGGGGGAGGTTTCCTCCTGTAGCCCCTGCTCTTCCTGTTGCTATAGTCCTGTCAAGCAGGCGGGAGGAAGAAGTGAGCCATTTGCTGTGGCCCTTGACTTCTAAAAACTGAAGTTTGGAGTCTGTCCGCTCTGAAAAGATTGATGCATCTTCAAATGGCAGGTCCTGCAAAGTTTGTTGGACCTTGTGCGGCAAGCCCGAGGACAGCCCGATGTGGGTTGCACCCTGGCAGCATTTCTCGGTCCCACTGACCTCGGTGTAGGTGATCAGCCTCTGTCGGTCTTCCTTTGCTTCTTCCTAGGCACCAGTGACGGTGAACGGTGCCTGGGCTCTCTCGCATTCGCATCCTTATTTGGCACCGGGGATGACTGATGGTGCTGAGGTTCCTTAGGCATGGTCGGAGCATCTCACCTTGGTGCTGGAGCTGGGGAATGGCGCCAGACATTCCAAAGTGAAGCCAGGGTGCTTCTTACTGAGGCCAACGTACCCGGTGCCGAGTCCAAGTGGCCCTGCTCCAATGGAGGTCAGAATGTTGTCTCCATGAGGACAGAGCGGAGTCTAGCATCTCTATCCTTTTGGGTGCAGGCTTAAAATCCCTACACAGCTGAGCTTCTCCTAGACACTTGGGGCAGCTGGAATGGGGGGTCACTCACAAGCTTAGGCTTGTGACAAGATTCACAAGGCTTGACACCTGGAGACAGTCATGCCCTGGTTCTGGGGGGGGGGGGGGGGGGGGTCAGTTAATCCCACTTAGCAGGGTTCCTAACTAACTTAATAACTGAAACTTAACTAGTAAATACAATCAACTATATACAATAAGAGTAGAGAAAAGTTCACTACGAAATACTTGCAACAGCAAGAATGAGCCATAGTTCCAGCAACCATCCCGGGCCATAAGAAGGAACTGGGGGGTTGACAGAGTCCCTTATACTCAATCTGAGAGAGTGCAACTCCAGGGAGCAGCAGAGCTGACCCGACGGATACCACTGAGGTAATATCTTTCTGGTGGCAATGCTCATGGCAAGCACACACCTACATTGGAAAGAACATGAGCAAGCACACAAAGAAGAATTACATTATTATGGACAGAGCATATAAAAGTGTACACAGCACTGTACAACCATCAAGCATTCATGCTCCCTGCTTCAAAGGACTCAATATATAGGCACAAGCTGCAAACAGTACAGAATAAAGTACACAAATACGGAATAGGAGCTGGATTCTAGTTTTTGAAGAGTGAGTGGCAGTTTGGCATACGTTAATTGAGGATTCTCTCACATACCTGGGCTGGGGTGGGGGGCATACATAGATGATATGAAGCAGATAAAAGGTCCATTTAAGAATGACACTTGAGTGGACAAAGGGGAGCAGCAGGAAATAAAGCTGAAATCCAAAGTTATGGAGAGACCTGGAAGGAAAGCTTAAGCATTTTTCAGAAGGGGGGGCATTTGTGTAAATACTGAAGGGGCAGAAGTAAAGCTATGGTCAGACTAAGGCTACATTTATCACTGTCGTCTAACTGTAGATAAATTCAAAATTGTCACCAACAGTACAAGTCACAATACAGACATGCTTTCATGGGGCCATGTTTATACAGTAGGAGTATTATGCTGACTTTAGAAGGTATTAAGACACTTTCCAAACCTCATACACATAATGGACAAAAGGGCAATAAGAAGATAAACAATTAGGTCCAATGAAACTAACAAAGGGACTGCTGAAACTGTGTTTTGCGGATATTATCACTAGGTATTTTCAGAGATGACATTACGCTTTTTTTTCTGTCAATATTTAATGTTCATGGACAGCACTATCTTGATAATCAATTAAGTACTCTCTCTCCATGAGGACAGCCCATGCATTGACCACTTACTGAGAAAGGTAATGGGTTGGGCTGAAGTAGTAGTTTTCTGTAATGATTACACTAAATTCTAAAACACCATGAAGCAGCACATCACATGTCCATTCCATGTGCATACACAATAAACACACACCTTGATTACTCTGAAACTGAGATACCGCTTGTTCAGCATGATGATTTTATATTCATTAGTGCCATCATCCATCACATGGCGGAGGGCAAGCAGGGAGGGAGAGTTGGAAAGGACAGCGCTCCTCCAGGCAGGGTCCCCTTCATGTGCTATAACCAGGTTTTGCTCATGAGATACAATGGCTTCGTAGAGGACAGTAGGGTCATCGTATTCATCTGGGGAAGTGAAGTGGTCCTGAATGAAAGCATTATTAGAGAACAACTTAGTGTCACAGATGCTAATCGCGTAAAAAAAGTAGAGATTTCAGACCTCGGAAACTGCACAAAACTACAGTAATCAAAAACAGATTCCCACCATGGTTCAGATGAGTTCAATATCCACCACATCAAATGTTTCTTTAAGTTTGGGGGTTGGGAGGATTTATCTATTACTGGGAACGGTTAGTTATTATAATTTTCATACTGATTTTATTGTGTATCTAGTCACATTGCCTATGGAGAGGTTTTGGTAAACTACTTCAAAGGCTCAGAAGCCTTGAAGTTTAAAGCCAAAGAAATAAAGTACTGAGTATTCAGTGAGAGGCTTCTTTTCAACAGTTGGTCTCCTATACAGTCAAAAAAATACATGAATGTGTGTTCAACACTGACCCGCACAGTCACACACTAAAAAGAAATTGGGTTTCAGACAAAACATCCTGTGTACTTCATCATACATTCACAACATCATACTATTGCTAGCCACATATTTATACCACATATTTACAGGATCCATTCAGTATTAAGTTACTGATACAAAAGTACAGATTTAAATTCCAAAGGGTGAAGAACATGTTTGGGGTTTTCTTTTTGTTTGCTTGCTTGCTTTAGTGCCTAGCCCAATCCTGAGTGGAGATACCTCAAGGCACTACCACAATGCAAATGAAAAGTCACCAGTTATCTGTACTATGTATTAGTTCAAAGGGTTATGTTTAAAAATATTTGTATTTTTATGCATATTTTTATGTACATTTTCCATTTCTCACTTTTATCACACCATATTCAGGTGCACACTTTGTAGTGGCCTAAGTAATATCTTGAGAACGTTTCAAGATTTGTAAATTGTAATCCTGCCACTTGCACCATGACTTTATATTACTCTACTGATGTTGTTTTCTGCATTTACTCCTACTGTTTGTCATTTTATATACACTGCTAAATTAAGAGAATTCCATGATCTAATGGAACAAGCTAACTCAATTATTGCTATGTCATTGCATGATAATTTTTGGAGACTTTCAGACATTGCAGTGAGCAAGCCCCGTAGAGCTATTTAATTAGAGCAAGCTTTTTTATTTAATTCACTCACAACTTGGATCTTTATGATTTTCATATTTCAACAGAACAGATTTTTGGATTGCCAATCCCTTTTCCCTACAAGTTGCATCTCAGTTGATGTTTGCTACATTTGCTGAACTTTGCCAATATATTACAGTGGACACAGGGAAGCTGCTGCTTCCCCTGTGCTCCCGTTGCACTGGAGTGGCGGATACCAAATTTAAACTGTTTTGAAATGCAAACTTTTTATTTTCAAGTAACAGTGAAAGCTCTGTTTCAGGACAGAGTGATAATTAGACCTACAAATAATTTCTGGAAACACTTGCACCAGCATTTTTTATTAAAGGCTCTGTAATGGTATATTAAAATAAATTCTGGCGAGAGAGATATAGATATATGCTTCAGGCGAACCCTGTTTCAAAGGCATAATTCTCCAAGAAGGTGAAAGCAGCCAAGCTCACACAGGAACAGTAAGAGGACATGGAAGGTGTTCACTGTGATTCTGAGATTTGCAGCTGATGCCTTGGTGATGGGGGTAGAGGAGTAACATTAGATGTTGGTTGTTGTTTTCACACTTCTGCAGCTTTGAATATAGGAGATTATTTTTTAGCCAGCAGCTCAGTCAAAAAAGAAAGGCAGGCCCAGGAATTGCACTCTGCCAAGGACCAACAGGACCCTCCCCATTCAACCAACTGCGTATGCAGGGGCGGGTAGGCTTTTCACCGGGGAGTTACACATGGATCTTACTAGGTGGCCCTTTTTGTTTCATACTGGCCCCTGACTAGTCAGTGTCTGGTGAATTTTTCAAGCCTTGTATCAGACTCAGATTTTAAGGCAGAAGAGATCATCGTAATCATATAATCTGACCTCCTGTACATCACAGGCCACAGAACCTCACCCATCCATAGACCCAGAACCTCTGGCTGAGTTAGTGGAGGCCTCACATCATGATTTACAGACTTCAAGTTACAGAGAATCCACTCTGTAGTTTAGTTTAAACCAGCAAGTGACCAGCACCCCATGCTGCAGAGGAAGACAAAAAAAAACCCAGGGTCTCTCCCAATCTGACCCAGGGGGAAATTCCTTCTCAACCCCAAATATGGCCATCAGTTGAACTCTAAGCATATTGACAAGACCCACATGCCAGGCACCTGGGAAAGAATTATCTGTAGTAACTCAGAACCCTCCCAATCTAATGTCCCATCTCTGTCCGCTGGGGATTTTTGCTACTAGCAGTTGCAGATGGGCCATATGCCATTGCAGGCAGTCTCATCATACCATCTCCTCCATTTACTTATGAAGCTCAGTCTTGAAGTCAGTTGGTTTTTTCTGCCCCCATTGCTTCTCTTAGAAGGCTGATCTTTACCAGAGATGAGCTGCAGAGAGTACAGTGTATGGAGGTGATGTGACCCCAGAGTCTACGCTTAGTTCCCTATATATGAGTTATCCACCCCCACCACAAGCCCTTCTTTCCCTCCCTTGAGTCCCTTATCTCTTTTTTCCCTCTCCTTACTTTCCGCTTCTTCACCAAAATGGCTAAATTAGATATCCCAGTGTAACGTCCCAACTCAAGAAATGCCTGATGTGAGGCACTTAACAGCGAGGATTTGATGTCCTTAGAGCTACTCAAAATACAGAGAGGGGAAGGAAGAATGATTGAATGAATTCCCAAAAAGGGAACAGGACCAGTCAGGCAAGCCAATGAGTTTGACCAGGCAGAGATTATATTGTATTAACTGAACATGGTTTCACCTCAGTTTGATTCGCCAGAATGAAAGGGGCCCTATAAACATTTACAACACTGTCTTTAAAAGCATATTATAGACTTAGCTAGCTCTAGTCAACACACTGTTACCTTAAACCAGATTTAAAGCTTGCTAAGCTGGCCAGGCAAGCTGTGTGGAAAACTGCTCCATATATCAAAATTTAATCAATTAGTATGGACAGAGCCAAAAAACCGTACATCCTCCCCCGTTAACCTCATTACCTGATGTAGTTTGAGTGACATGCGTATTCCAGGAACCACCACTTTCCTCAGCAATTCCATGTCAGCAAAGATCCATTCATCTCGGATTGAAGAGATACGGAAGTCGCCCTTAAACAGGGCATGCAGCCCATACAGGAAAGATTCCAAATTACTGTACGGGATGGAAAGTAACCCAAAAACATTAACACGTTTAAAAACCTCCATATGCAGCATCCCTTCATTACATCAGTAGAAATACTGATTTACATAATGTAACACTGAACTGTAGAGACTGGTACAGTTGTCATTCCTCTGTACACATATGAACATAAGAATGGCCACAATGGATCAGACCAATGGTCCATCAGGCCCAGCAAGTGGTCTTCCGACAGTGGCCAATGCCAGATGCTTCAGAGGGAATGAACGGAACAGGGCAATATTGAGTGAGCCGTTCTCCGTTATCCAGTCTCAGCATCTGGCAGTCAAAGGCGTAGGGACACCCAGAGCATGGGGTTGCATCCTTGATCATCTTGGCTAATATAGTCATTGATGGACCTATCCTCCATGAACTTATCTAGTTCTTTTTTGAACCCAGTTATAGTTTTGGCCTTCACAGTATTCCCAGCAATGAGTTCCATAGGTTGACTGTGCACTGCGTGAAGAAGTAACTTGCTTATATGTTAAACCTGCTGCCTATTATAATTTCATTGGACAACCCCTGGTTCTTGTATTATGTGAAGGGGTAAACAACACTTCCTTATTCACTTCTCCACTCCATTCATAATTTTATAGACCTCGATCACATCTCCCATTAGTCATCTCTTTTCCAAGCTGAACAGTGCCAGTCTTATTAATCTCTTTTGATAAGGAAGCTGTTCCATACCCCATATCACTTCTTATACCCTTCACTGCACTTTTTCAATTTCTAATATATTAGATCAGTCTGTGGGGGAAGAGGGCAATAGCAGGCCTGGATAAAAAAATAAAACCTAAGTTACAGCATCATGGCTATAATTAAAAATATGATAATTATATTAACATTTGCAGTGGGCATGCTATAGTGACAGGAACTAGATAGAATATATTTGACCAAGAATGCTGAGGGTCAAATTAAGTTACAAGAATGCATCATTTTGATACTTTTTTAAGCATCTGGAACTTTCCAGGGGAGTGCAAAACTATAGTGTATGTATCCATCAGGAGACTGCCTCAGTTGTGCCATTCTTGCTGCAAAGATTAAGAGCTTTACTACCTTCTTTTGCTTCATCTCATCACCTTCATTTAACTCACCACGAGGATTTGTCACCATTTACAATTCCTAATTATAAATAACATTTTTTAAAACTAAATGGCTATTATTATAAGTGCTCTTTTGCTATTTTCAAAAGTGACTCAGGCATTTAGACTCCTAAGCTTTTCCAAGCTAATTTAAAAGATCCTGTGAAAGTTATGAACCTTGTGATCAGCCCCAATGAAGTTACTGTATTTCAGCAAGATCATATATAGTGACAATCCTTCAGAAGGCCAGCTAGGCAATTTCGCTGTAATATGGTGAACTCAGAGGAGGAGTTAGTCAACAGTTGTCCTTTCACATGTGATAAAGAGTAAGTGTGCTGTGCTTGGTGTCCAGGAGGAGGACAAAGTTTTAGTGTGTTTTTGAGTCACCAATTTCTGGTTTGCCAACACACACAACTAAATTTGACACTAATCTGTAATACAACAACATCTACCAACCACAGGTGACATGAACTGGGCAGGCCAATGAACCTGTAACACTGGTCTAACCTGCATCTCGATGAAGATTATTCTGTGTGCCATGTGTTACAACACTCCTCTCTGCACCCCTTTTTATATATAGGCCTCATGCTTGGAGCAAGGAATGAAGTTCAATTTCAAAACTTGATTAATCCTGCTCATTTTTCAGCAGGTATCATGGACAAGGAAGGCGTGAAGGCCCTCCACTCCACCACTCTCAACTTCAATTAGTTAAGGAAGTGAGATGTTCAGCTTCAAGTCTTCTACATCCTTCATTTGCTGAACCCTGACATATCTTCACTGGATCATCCACAATATTTATGAAGGAGGGTGGCTTAGAGTATCTGTTCCTTTTGGGGGTCCAAGAAGAACATTGCTTTTGTACAGAAAGTAAGCCATTACCCCAAACCTAGATGCTCGCAGGCTCCCCTCCTCCAAAATCCCTAAGAACAAAAGCGTAGTATTACCTAGACATATGATGGGAAGCAGTCCCCAAAGCTCTCCGCCCCAGAACACAGAGTCCGTAACAAAGAGTCACCAAGGAGGAGTCTTTATCTGCATCCAGCGGCTGGTAGTAATAAATACATTAAAAAATAAAGAGTCATGTGGAGAAGGTAGGGAAAGATTCATACTATAGCAAAATGTATTCTGATAGGAGTGACAAAAAGGCAAATACAGAAAGCTACTAGAAATCAACTTCAAATGGCACTTATGCTAAATAAAAATGGGTTGGCACTCAGAAGCACCCGAATTCAAATTAGGGGTTCTTTTCAAACAGTGCTTTGTAAACACTGCCTTACTAATGAGATTTGTACAAAAAAGCACTACATTTGCCATTTGAATTGATTGCAAGCTGAATATAGTACATACTATCCTGCATGCATACTCTGTTCTTCAATTCTAGGTTTGATTCATAAAAAGACTAGTCTTGATGAATAGAGATGTAACAAGTATCAGAGGGGTAGCCGTGTTAGTCTGGATCTGTAAAAGCAGTAAAGAATCCTGTGGCACCTTATAGACTAACAGACGTTTTGCAGCATGAGCTTTCATGGGTGACTTGCATCCGACGAAGTGGGTATTCACTCACAAAAGCTCATGCTGCAAAACGTCTGTTAGTCTATAAGGTGCCACAGGATTCTTTACTGCTTTTAGAGATGTAACAAGCATTTTAATGGACCAGACATACACCTCTCACTTGAAAGTTATAAACAATATATATTTGTGAGTTTACTTCAGAAGTATGTAGACTGCTTCCACTCATCAAAACACCCAGAGCAAAAAGCCATTTGTGTGGTGCTTTGTAAAGAAGCACTACTGATGTAACACTTCATTATAAAGATAATTCTCTAGGCAGTAAAATGTCATGTAGCCAAGTTATTGAATCTGCTTTCCACCACCCCCACAAAACAATTGCGAAGTGATGGTCATGTAATAGAGGCAGACAGTTTTCTTTGATGGCCATTCTCCACATCTAAAAAAGGTTTCAAATATTATACTTCCTAGAAGGGGCCTCCTTTTAGTCACTTATCTCCAATGAGCTTCCCACTCTAAAGACCCAGGTACTTCATTAAATCTAAAGGATCAGGAGACCCTTTTACCCACTCCCTGAAGACCACGTCTGTTCATGGTCAAACCACACATTTGAGAATTTAAATAAGCAGACAGATGCCAGTGTAATTTTCTAGTCACACTTTTGTATAAACTTCCTTAAAAGGGTGCAGGAGGTTTGGAGAGAGGACAAAGAGGCTAGGAGATGAAGTGCTCATCCAGATGAAGTGGTCCAGAGAAGAGCTTCAAATTTGACCATGAGGTACCTAGCAATGCTTTTGGCAGTTGATTTTAGATACTATAGAGAAATTATTTTGCAGTTAGGGTTGTTTTGATGAACATGAGTGACACCATGGCTATTCTAAGACCACTCTTCTCTGCATAAGCAGACGCCCAATCAAGCCAAATTATGTTGTGTGATTTGGTCACCACCTCCTTTCCCTAGTGCACTTCCAACTACATAATACACTACTTGCAATCTAAGATTAATTTGAATTTTGGTCTCAAGAGATCAAGGTCAAAGCATTAACTCATCAACCCAAACCCAATGTAACACTTTCCTACAAATCAATTTGAAATCTAAATTTCAATAGACAGTTAAATCCAACCCTACCAAAGAAAACATATTTAAGAGACTTTCCTAGAAAAGTTTAATTGTTCTGGTCACGCCTACCTTTTCTCTTCGGGAGCAGCAGTACTCTATCCAGTTGAGGTAAGTCGCACAGAAGCTTTCTCTGGAGACCCCTGCTAGATGATGGTCATAATCCTCATCAATATTTGGATTAAATGTAGGGTCCACATCAACATAGTTGCAGTCTGCACATGGCTGTAATCCTTCCTGCATTGTCTCATTAGCTAACCATTCCTCCAGCTTGGGGGAGGTTGTGACATAATAGATAATGCCCTGAAATGGTACAAGTTGAAAATATAACAATCTATACTACATATCAAGGAAATAGTTTAAATCTAATTTGTTGCATTAAATTGTGTATTTCTCTGTTACACGAGGATGGAAATAGCACACCATACTGCTTGAAAGTGCACCAGGTTTGATTAGTGGGGGATTTGTGACAGGTTTGTTTGTTTGGTATGTTATTTAAAAAGGACTGAATTTAATGTTTTTAGTTAAGAAAAAACAAACTTCAAGCCCTTGTGGCTGCAAAAAGAGCTTTCTAAATGTGAACCATAAGTCTGGCAAGTATTTCAAGGCCAGATTTATTTACCCCTCAGAAGTATGAAAGGTTATGATCATATTTGAGACATCGATCTTTTGAAGAGCTGAAGGCCTGTTGGCTCAGGGTGACCATTGAAGATGTGGCAACTGGCATCTTTTTGCAGAAGTAGACATTTTCCAGGGAGTCTCTGGCTAATATTTTCCCTCTAACACTGTTATGCAGTGATGTGCATGACAGTGGCCTTCTGCCCCCACTCCCCCATCCCAGAGGTGGCTGCATTTCAAAGATGGTGCCTGTAAATACTTAATAGAGAGTTTTGGGATTCTTGGGAATGAAGAGATCACAAGTATAATTTCCTATTATTAACACAAAATAGTATTTATGTGCAACCTTTGCAAGCAATGAGAGTATGGCAGGCTCCCTACATTCCCCCAGGTTCAACAAGGCCTATCTTAGCTTTGGATTTGCAATAATTAATGGCAGGAAAACTTTGTTAAAATATTTATGTAAATAACCTTAACAAAGGTGCACTTACCCAGATCTGAAACAAAGACAATGATTGTTCAAAGGTATCAATCGAATAGCAAGGAGGAGTTTTGGGGTTTGGATATTTTGTAATAGTGGTGGGGGAGGGGATGGAACTTTTTTCCTTCTTCAGCTCTGTCCTGGCCAGGTTCATATTTGGGTAATTACCTTCTGTCCCCTAAGCTTCCACTGATGTTTCAGTTGGATACAGTAGTCACTCTCTGTCCTAGATTATTGTGTTACATGGCTGTCCAAATGTGAAAATAGCTGTTACACTTTACCACAGGGCATGTCTACACTTGATTCTCAGCTCCAGAAGACATACTCACACTAGCTCCTTGCGCTATAAATAGGGCCCTACCAAATTCACTGTCCATTTTGGTCAATTTCTCGGTCATAGGATTTTAAAAATCATAAATTTCATGATTTCAGTTATTTAAATCTAAAATGTTACAGTGTTGTCAATTGTAGGCGCCCTGACCCAAGGGGGGCGGGGGGAGGAAGGGTTTTTCACAAAGTTATTGTGAAAGTTTAGTTGATGTTGGTCCTGCTTTGAGCAGGGGGTTGGACTAGCTGACCTCCTGAGGTCCCTTCCAACCCTAATCTTCCATGATTCTATGATTGTAAGGAGCTTGCAGTACTGCTACCCTTATTTCTGTGCTGCTGCTGGTGGCAGTGCTGCCTTCAGAGCTGGGCAGCTGGAGAATGGTGGCTGCTGGCCAGGAGCCCAGCTCTGAAGGCAGAGCCGTTGCCAGCAGCAGCAGCAGCACAGAAGTAAGGATGGCATGGTATGGTACGGTATTGCCACCCTTACTTCTGTGCGGCTGTCTGCAGAGCTGGGCCCTCAGTCATCAGCTTCCACTCTCTGGCTTCCCAGCTCTGAAGGCAGCAGCACAGAAGTAAGGGTGGCATAGTATGGTATTGCTACCCGTACTTCTGCACTGCTGCTGGCGGGGCGCTGCCTTCAGAGCTGGGTGCCCGGCCAACAGCTGCCACTCTCCAGCTGCCCAGCTCTGAAGGCAGCGCAGAAGTAAGGGTGGTAATACCAGGACCCCCCTGAAATAACCTTGTAACCCCCAGAAACTCCCTTTTGGGTTGGGACCCTCAGTCTGAGAAATGCTGGTCTTCCCTGTGAAATCTGTATAGTATAGGGTAAAAGCACACAAGACCAGATTTCACAGGGAAGACTGGATTTCATGGTCCATGACACATTTTTCATGGCCATGAATTTGGTAGGGCCCTAGCTATAAATCACACCCGCAGCTCAACGTGTAGACATACCCTCAAACAAGCTGTTCTCCTATGGTGAATGAGAGATTCATGTATTCATAACTTATATCGCATGGTGTAATCCTCCTGATGAAAGGCACTATATACACACAAAGTACTCATGCTTCCAATTCCCCAAAATAACATTATGTTGAAGGACAGCTGAATTCTCCCACAGCCGCATTTGCTAGGTGCAGAGCCATACCTTGACATAATAAGTGGTGAGAATTTTCCGAAGATCGAAGACTTGAAGCATGGAAGCGGCACTGTTGTCTGTGATGCTGTAGCCTTCCAGAACATACTTTGTCACAAGCACTTCCCATGCCAGCCAGCGTTGGCCAAAGGTAGCATTGAACGAAAGCATATGTGGGATGTGGCCAGGTTCACAGCAACAAAACCCTTCATCTTCCTCTACTCCCTCGGTGATGGCCTCTACTTCTCGTTGCTGACAGTAAGTGCCTTAGGGGATATTAAGGAAAATAAGAATTTAGATGACTAATTTGAAGATAATTGATATTTTAAAAAGTTTGAGACAGCAGAATACATCACAAATTATGTTTCTGTGAACGGCAGGTAAATTAAACTACTGTCTCTAGCTTAACTATTTAATGAAAAAAATTTAAATTGCTTAGTTTTAATTTACCACTCTATATTCAAACATGCAACTCAGGTATAGGAAAAGAGAGTAACTGTCCATCATTGTAGGTGTAACACATTAAAATTTAATGAGAAACCTATATTAGCTCTGTTATAGAGCTCTGGTTTTCTCCCACTTACATAACAGTGGACACAGAGACCCTGAAGCCCAAGTTCAAAGCCACTGGTTTAGAGAACCAAACTGTAAATAAGTTAAACTTCTCAAAAAACAAGTCAACCTTGTAAGTCAACCAAATGAGTAATCAAAGCATAGAACTCTTACCTCTGAATTCAAGCCCCCTCAGCTGGAAGGTGACCAGCCCATTTCCTATCTCTATAAGGTGTACTAGTGCATTGAGGTAGTCAGAAGCTAGGATGAAGCAGTCCCCAGTACTGTAGTTCCCCCACCGCCCCAGCAACAGGTCTCCACACAGGCTGTGCTGAAGGGAACGGGTTAAATGCTCATAGAAGATTGAATTCAGGTTGTTATCATCTGAACCTGCAGGAAACACCCAAGCTTTTATCAATTAAAACTTGTACTTTGCCATCAAGAAAATGCAGCAGTGAATGTAATGTTATTTCAAAGATCTCAATCTCTTTTTATAGAGGCAACTATTCAACTAACTGGAATTTATTCTGAATGCATTGATAGGTTAATCAGTTTTGTTTGTTTAAACCTAACCATTAAATTTCTGTGATCTCCAAGCCACTCCTTCAGTTTCACTCATACTACACCCATGTACCTAACTCCATGCACTGCTATGCTTAAGGACATAGGCCCAAAGGAATCAAGCAACAATCAGTAGTACTACTTTAGGATCCCACCGCCCTGGCACCTAGATACCCTTTAAGCAGTGCTCAGTTCCCAAATTGCCCTTGTTCACAGCACTCAAACCCTACAGAAAACAAAACAGCTGTGTGGATACTGCAACAGGAAGGGGAGAAGTAGGTAGGCATGGAAAGAAGAAAAACAAGGCAGAGCAGACCTCTACCCCGATAGAATGCGACCTGATAGAACACAAATTTGGCTATAACGCAGTAAAGCAGTGGGGAGCCCCAGGCCCTTTAAATCTCCACCCGAGCCCCACTGCCGGAGCTCCAGCAGTGATTTAAAGGGACCAGGGCTCCCCACAGCGGCTGGAGCACCGGGCCCTTTAAATCACTGCCGGGGAAGCCAGTACAGTCCACCGGCACCGTACCGTACCAAACCCGATATAACGTGGTCTCACCTATAAGGCAGTGAGATTTTTTGGCTCCCGAGGACCGTATTATATCGGGGTAGAGGTGTATATGGTAGTTTGGGGAAGAGTTGGAGAAAAGGGGATGTGAGGGCAGACAATGGAATGGCAGAAAGGAAAAAACAAAGAGGAGGAAAAGAAGATATCAGAAAATACAGCTGTGATGAGTAAGGAAGAGTTAACCACTGATCTAAAAAATTGCTTCCACCTTTGTAGTTGTGTGATTTAGCAAGAAAGGTAATGGTGGAGCTTGATCAGTTCATTTCCAAAAGAAAGAGGTCCTCATTCCATCATTGGATCAATCGGTTTGTTTTGTGCACATAATAAAATGTAAACGTTATGCCTCTTCCTAGGTGATTGAAACTATTCCTAATTGGTTCAGACATAACAATAAAAAAAACCCTAATGGTTAGGGTACAGAGTTATTCACAGTTAAGCTAGTAGGAACTTTAGTGTCAAAGTACATTGAGTTTACTTCTGTAATAATTCCCTTCTCCAGCTAAAGCAAAACCCTCTGAAGATTAACTACATTTATAAAAGAGGTAGGTATTTCCCCCCACATAAATTAGATTACAGAGGGTGCTATGTATATAAATACACACAAGTCAAACACTTTAAAAGAAACCCAATTATAAGCTGGGCTACGTGTACCGCAGTCATATAACATTCAGTGTAGGAGGGGAACCTCAACTTGATATGCAAACACAATTTTTAATTCTGTCATAAGGAGTTCCCAGACGCAAATGGAAGTTGATGTGTGTCCTTTTCATGTTAGTAATATCTGTACATGACAGACTCACATCTCCACTCTGTACCATTTCAACCAAAAAGTAGGACTATTACCTGGATTTCTATCAAGCTGGGAAGCGAGTCTTGTGTTTGAATGGTCCACACGCTTTGTGCTGAAGACAACAAAATTAAAACAAAACATATTTAAGAGTTTTTCGTACTATAGGAGAATATAGGGAAAGGAGTTGTAAATGATGCTGTACCAAAGAAAAGATTTTTTTTATGATAGCTTTGAAAGCTTTCCCTGCAATTCTTCTTTACATTCAACTTAGAATCCTGCCCGTACATAACAATGCCTTTTAGCTGTAGTAGTGTTAGAATCTAAATACACCAGAGCCCTCTCCTTTGCCCACAAAAAGCCAATTAAGGTAGATAGTTTCTAAGTTGTGCATGAAGTTTTAGCTATGTTACTTGCATTGAAGTCAACTGAAGTAGCAAAGCTAACACTTGGCTGTGCTCAAAGTTTACTTTTCAGTGTGGCACTAGTAGTTAAGAAGCACAAGTGCTACTCCATTTTAGTTCTCCTCACCCCAAAAACTGCCATCATGTTTGCTGAAGGAGAAACCCAAATTTGTACACCGGGTTTTAAAAGCAAGGTCTTTAAATAATTCTACTCTGGCAGGTGACTATAAATGACACCTAGGTTTCATTCATATTTATTGCCCGTGACTCGACATGACACTTGCTCATTTTACATGTGAAATCATTTCCCCCTTAAATGCTAGTACCACAAGCTCATCCTGCCTTCTGAATGTCAAGCTGGGTTTTTTTCTGGTTCAGGCATCATCATCATCAGTAAAAGAATCTGCAGGCCCCATTTTACTTCAATAATACCTGCATAACCCCACTGTTTCAGTCTAAGGGAAGGTTTAATTGAAGGTACCATCTGACCTGAAGAATCTTTTATTGGTGGTGGTGCATAAGCCAAGAACTGATATTGACTAAGATATCAGGGTGAGTTTTTGGTTCTGGAAGTTAGGAAAAAAACGTTTTACTTGTAAAATAAGCAAATGTGAAATGGAGTTACCAGTACAAATAAGGAACCTGCAAATGCCCTTTGTATACAGTCACTTTTCAGACTCAATTTTCCCTTAAAATTTCTGTCATTTTGGAGCTTAAATTATCCAGTTTATATGCTAGTGTAAATAAAAGCTACATGACAGGAATGAAATGTAAGCACTGTCAGTGTAGAAACAGCTGTTATGATGTTTCAGAAAAATAATATACTTGTATGAAAGTATTAAAAGCCAAGAACAAATTCTCTCTAAAAAAATCATAGCACCTAGAAATAAAACAAAACAAAAAGACCACATTCAGTCACAGCCTTCTCTACTAAACACAGCTGACATGGCTTCTTAATGGCTTAACTTCACCCACTTGTAGTCTCTTTCCCAGAATTTGACAGGTCTGACATATGAAGTGATGAATATTGCACTTCCCAGAAAGGGGTTCAGTGGGGTGGAGAAGAAAGCCGACACAGCCGCTTGAACAAACAACATTGCAGAATCTGTGGGGTGACAGGGTTAAGGAAGCCAAGACTACCATGTGGTTCTTTTGCAATATCACCAAGCTCTTTTGTAGCACTTTTAATCATCAGATCTTTACAAAAAGGAAGGTAAGTATCATTATCCCCATTTTAGAGATGGGGAAAGTGAGGCACAGATGTTGTCACCAAGTAAGAACAAAGCAAGATCTCCCAAATCCCTCATGTATTATATAAAGAAAAAAATTATTCACCAGTACCGGGCACTGTATTTTTTTTGGGGGGGCAAATAGGAAAAACAAGACTAGAACTGTGAACTTCTGTATTAAATGAGAATCAACACCTGACCCAGGACAGTAAAAGTGCAAGTCTCTATTTGCGGATAAGAGGCTTCAAACCATGAATTAAAGACTGGAGATAGTTGTTGAAAAAAGGGAAATCTTGGTCAGCCCTACAATTTTTCCAATGGAATTACCTGGTCTAGGTCTTTTCTATGATGGAACTGTTCTAGTTTTACTAGTATATCCAGACAGCAAGTGCATATAGTTGTCATTCACATTCATGAGGCAGGATAAGGTATTCTCTACATTTAATTAGTTAAGTAAACTACAGTACGAGTCAAATTATAAATAGATGTAATTAACAACAAGTTGGAATCTTCAAAAGGATACGTGGCACAGCAAAGGGCTGGGCAAAAGCATGGAAAGCAGAGCCCCACGTGATCTGCCAAGGAGCAATATAAGTATACACAAATCTCAATTTATAAAAGAGTTCCCAGAGCTAGAGAGAAAAGGGGAGAAGATAAAATATATAAATCATTTTGTGACTTAACTAAAACCAGTGTGTTTTACGTATGAACTTCTCAACAGGAAATACATATAATTTTGAGTTGCAATAAGATGTACACTTACCATTATAATTTTGCATTAATTTGTTAAAAACACTCCTTTATATAGATATTGAACAATCACAACAGTAAAACAGATAAACATTAAACGAGCCTTAAAATACAGTAGAACATAAGTTTGGGGAAAAAGTAAAGTTTTAGTCATAAAAATAGAACCAAATATTGGGCTAAAACAGAGTTTCCCCCTTCAATCTCACTGGTTCACTATCGGGGCTTTGGAAAACTACTGGCCTTGTAAGCACTTGAACTGGTCTGCCCAAGTGCTTCTAGCCATACTTTGTGTCAGGAAACTGAAAACTAAATCACATAATTCACATCTTCTCTGCTACAAGAAAGTGCTGGGACTTTAAAAGAACAGATACCCTAACACATGCCAAGGCCAAAAAATTGATCCTGGGACCCAGAGATTCCCAGCTATCCAGTAGTATATGGTCATTTATTCATAGCACGGATCACCTTGGAGATTACATAACCACCAGTAGGATTTTCATTCCTTGGATTCTCAAACATGGTAATCTGAAATACTCAGTTTCAGGAGTGTGTTATTTTGTGTAAAGTTACCTTGCTGAAGAGTATGGACATGAAGAAGAGGTCTAGCAGCATGGTCTCAGAAAAACTTTTGTAGTCAAATGTAAAGAAGAGCACTGTGAAAATAACAGTGACATACTGGCAGGTTGGGTTGCTGAAAGAGGAACGCAACAACTTCAAACCAGCTATGGTGATCATTAAAGCGCCAATCCTACAAAAGGAGTGCAGAAAGAAAAGTTATTCATCTGCAGTCTACTGCTTACCTGCTGTTAAGCAATTCCAATTTCTTCACATTCTATGCTTAATAGACATGTTAAGGGTTTTTTTTAGGTTACGACTATAGTCTTTCCTTCATTATTCCCAATTCAATCAACACTCTACAAAAACAATATTAGCACAATCTGTGGGATAGTCTTCCTAAGAGATATAGCACATATGTGTGACAAATGTGGAGCTGATATATAATAATGTCATGAATACTGAGAGGCAATAATTTTATTAACACTGTGACAGGGTTAAGGAAGGGACGTTTATTGTACATTGGTTATTAGAATTTGCTGTATGATGATATTGGACTAACCTATATTAGGGGTGGTGGAATATTATACACCTATAATGCTCAAAATCAATGAGGTTTGTGTATGAAGATGACAAGGGCTTCCCAGACAAGAGCTCCCCAGAAAACACTTTAAAGACAATGAGAAAAGCTGTTAGCTTCAAGGATCCAGTCTCCAGTGAGTTGCAAACCATTATCTGCGAGAACTGGGAGTTACTAGATGAAAGGGCTACAAACATTTCAAATGTTATTTGATTCCTACAAAACTAAGGAGGCAACTGGCTGACATGGAGAGATTCTGCAGAGGGAATTTAAAGAAATTAAATCTTCCCAGATCCACAGAATGGTAAAGCCTTAGGGAAAGTCTAGATATGCATACAATCAGTTTTGTTGTTTTAAGATCTGTTTTCTCTAAAATATCATCTTGCTTTAAGGAGGTCATTTGGTCACTGTATTAACCTTTGATATTCTTCTCTGAGGGACCAGAGCCATAGTCACACCTGCTGGAATAATCACAGTGCCAAGGGAGTGCAGTCAAGGCCCAGTCTGACAGCAGAAGAATTGTATGGTTCCAAACGGCACCACATGACAGCTAAAGGAGGGCTAAGAGGTGCATTTAGCCCAGTAACTGACATACCATGGCCTGGGATTTTTCAAGATTTAAATGGACAAAATACCAGAGAGAGTATTGTAGGGAATAGTCGTGCATTGGCATGGATAGGCTGGATGGTAATAGAACTATTCTATCTCTGATGTCTGCAATTTGATACATTACTAGAAAACTCTGTGGCTTGAAATCTGCATAGTATTTGATATGATCCGAAGGGCTCTTTTTAACAAACCTAAAGACTCAATTTTATGATTTCTGCATTTAAAAAGTTTACATATTTCATTCACTATAAGCCATATGGTGATCCAGACATATGAGGTTTGCCAGGTACTGACATTAGAAACTAGCTGTTACTACTTTGCTTTAATTGCAACTCGTATTAACTATACTTCCACTGCAGCTGACAATTATGACGCCCTTTGCCATTTTGTTCCACCATATTGGGTATACTCAAGTTACTGACAATCTTTTCTACTTACTCTGTGTCCAGTTTCTTTGGACTAGCAATGTTCTTGGCACTGCTGCTGAGCTCATTGAGGACTATCAATGGGTAGATAACGTTCTTCTCCACAAAGAGGAGCCACACATGAAGTTTCTCAAACCACATTACATGGGCAGCATCTAAACAGCAAAATAGGAGATCACAGATTATACTAGGAGCCTAAATAGCTCAGGAGATTTCTAATAAGATGCAGTTCATCTTGGCTCTAGATCAGTAGTTCTAAACCAGCCTAGGTCATCGGAGACAAAAAGTTCTGGCCCTCTGGCAACTGTCAGGTGGCATACACAAAGATCTGGTAATCTTTAGTAGAATCATAGAATTCAAGATCAGAAGGGACCATTATGATCATCTAGTCTGACCTCCTGCAAGGCCACATAAGCCGATCCACCCACTCCTTAGCAAGCGACCCCTGCCCCATGCTTCGGAGGAAGGCGAAAAACCTCCAGGGCCATTGCCAATCTTCCCTGGAGGAAAATTCCTTCCTGACCCCAAATATGGCGGTCAGCTGAACCCCGAGCATGCGGGCAAGACTCTCCAGCCAAACCCTCTGGAAAAGGTTATATCATACCATTGACCCATTGTACTATTTACCAGTGTGGCACTTAATTGACCTATTGACTAAGCCCGTTATCCTATCATACCATCTCCTCCATAAACTTATCTAGCTTAATCTTAAAGTCATGGAGGTCCTTCGCCCCCACTGTTTCCCTCGGTAGGCTGTTCCAGTATTGCACTCCCCTGATGGTTAGAAACCTTCGTCTAATTTCAAGCCTGAATTTCCTGACTGACAATTTATATTGTCCTCGTGTCCACATTAGCACTGAGCTGAAATAATTCCTCTCCTTCCCTGGTATTTATCCCTCTGATATATTTAAAGAGTGTAATCATATCTCCTCTTATCCTTCTTTTGGTTAAGGAAAACAAACCGAGCTCCTCAAGTCTCCTTTCATACGAAAAGCCTTCCATTCCTCGGATCATTCTAGTGGCCCTTCTTTGTACCTGTTCTAGTTTGAATTCATCCTTCTTAAACATGGGAGACCAAAACTGCACACAATACTCCAAATGAGGTCTCACCAATGCCTTATATAACGGGACTAGCACCTCCTTATCCCTACTAGAAATACCTCGCCTAATGCAACCCAAGACCGCATTAGCTTTTTTAACGGCCACATCACATTGCCTACTCATAGTCATCCTACGATCAACCAGGACTCCTAGGTCTTTCTCCTCCTCCGTTACTTCCAACTGGTGCGTCCCCAGCTTATAACTAAAGTTCTTGTTAGTCATCCCTAAATGCATAACCTTACACTTCTCACTATTGAATTTCATCCTGTTACTAATACTCCAGTTTACAAGGTCATCTAAATCTCCCTGGAGAATATCCCGATCCTCTTCCGAATTGGCAATACCCCCCAACTTGGTGTCATCCGCAAACTTTATCAGCCCACTCCTACTCTTGGTTCCCAGGTCAGCAATAAATAGATTAAATAAAATCGGACCCAAAACCGAGCCTTGAGGAACTCCACTGGTAACCCCCCTCCAACCGGACAGTTCCCCCTTCAATACTACCCTCTGCAGTCTCCCCTTTAACCAGCTCCTTATCCACCTCTGGATTTTCATTTCGATCCCCATCTTTTCCAATTTAACCAGTAATTCTTCATGCGGTACCGTATCAAACGCCTTACTGAAATCCAGATATATTAGATCCACCGCATTTCCCTTGTCTAAAAAATCTGTTACTTTCTCAAAGAAGGAGATCAGGTTGGTTTGGCACGATCTACCTTTCGTAAATCCATGCTGTAATCTATCCCAGTTGCCATTGGCCTCATGCTCCGGAACCACTCTCTCTTTTAAGATTTTTTCCATGACTTTGCATACTACAGATGTTAGACTAACAGGCCTATAGTTCCCCGGGTCACTTTTTTTCCCCTTCTTGAATATAGGAACTACATTAGCTAATCTCCAGTCAGTCGGTACAATCTCCGAATTTAGGGATTTATTAAAGATTATCGCTAACGGGCTAGCAATATCCCTCGCCAATTCCCTTAATATTCTAGGATGAAGATTATCCGGGCCCCCCGATTTACTTCCGTTAAGCTGTTCAAGTTTGGCTTCTACCTCAGATACCGTAATGTCTACCCCCATATCTTCATTCCCATCGGTCCCTCTATCACTATTCCTTAGCCCTTCATTAGCCTCATTAAAGACCGAGGCAAAGTATTCGTTCAGATATTGTGCCATTCCAAGATTATCCCTAATCTCCACTCCGTTTAATAGTGAGGCAACATGGGAATAATTGCTCTCTCCCTGCCAGTTTCAGCAGAGAAGCCAAAGATGAATAAGGATTCTCACACTTAACTACCTTCTCATCCATAAAAACAATCCTTCCAAGTCCTGGCTGAATGTCCTTGGAGAGAAGCTTGCACTACCGTATCTGTATAAAGTTTCCTATAGTTTTGGATTTTAGTAAATGTTACAGTTTCTGTATATCAGCAAACATGATTACTTTTTTGAAGAGATGGAAGCTGTTACCATAGCTACTGATAAAATTACATTTCATTTTGATTGTTTTAAAATAATGTTTTTCCACCCATATTTGAATTAAAATGCTTCAGATATATGTCCCTACAATCTAGAACAGGGGTAGGCTACCTGCGGCACGTGTGCCGAAGGCGGCACGCGAGCTGATTTTCAGTGGCACTCGCACTGCCCCAGTCCTGGCGCTCTGCATTTTAATTTAATTTTAAATGAAGCTTCTTAAACATTTTAAAAACCTTATTTACTTTACATACAACAATAGTTTAGTTATATATTATAGACCTATAGAAAGAGACCTAAAAACGTTAAGATGTATTACTGGCACGCGAAACCTTAAATTAGAGTGAATAAATGAAGACTCAGCTCACCACTTCTGAAAGGTTGCCGACCCCGATCTAGAAGAATTTACCATATATACTCTATCGTAAGCTGGTTCGTTTACAAGCCGACCCCAAGGTTACGGACAGCACTCACACAGGCCTGGAATCAGCTCTGGATTATGTCCGTTTTCAATTATGCCCCTCCCTCAGTGATATGAAATTTGCTGGGAAGAGGCTGCAGGGGTACAAGGTGGCCACAACCTCCCCATCACCAGGGAAGTCCACAGGGGTCCACAACAGTCAGAAAGGTGGGAGGCAATAGCCAGGAAATGAGTTAGGATAGCTGAGAGATACTGATTCAAACATCTCCACTGCAGCCTTCAGTAGCAAGGCTTCTTTAGAGCCCTCAGCAGAAATTAAAGTTGTTCCTCGCCCATAGCAGAGCGCTCAGGGAGGGCAGACTACTGCCTGCCCTACCTCAGGTGAATTCTCTCTGCTGTGCAAGGGGCCAAGCCATGGTACATTAGATCTCTAAAATTTCATAATGATGTATATGGATTTAATTTTGCATATACATATTAGTGAGACACACAATATTACAAACATGTGAGCACTGCAGCCTAATTGCAACCAAATTTGTGTGCATGTTAATTCTCAGTCATAAAATTGTATTTAGGTAGGTATTTTTCATTTATATTTTTCATCAAAAAAATGTGATATCAAATCAGACTGATTGTATTTATTTGAATATGTAATCACTGAAATAATGGAATTTAAAACTGCCATTATGGGTATTGATGCTGAGACAGAAATTTACCTGACTAAACTGCAGGTTAATTAGAAGAAGGCCACAAATACTTTCTGGTATGAGATGAAGTTTTAGATACAAATCTGACAGCCCCTCTAAAACTAGGTAAAGAAATAAGATGCTTGCTTGCTTGCTATAAATTTATTTTCTCTTCTTTACTACTCAGCTATCTACTAATTTCTATTTACAGGGCTATTAGAATGTTATTGACCTAGCAATTCTTATTTGCTTCTTGTATGAAATGCTAGATTTGGCTCAGGTTAACAATGAGATGTGTGAACTTTTAAACTTCAATAAAAATGGTTTTTTACCTCTAAACCTGGCTGCCTGCAAACTCAAGATCTGAATGCAGAGTTGGACGGTTCTCTGGTATATTTTCACTAGCCCAATTCAGCAATTGGAGCAGGAACTAGGAGTCAGGAAACTTGGGTTCTATATAGATTTTTTAACTGGCTTGCCATATAATCTTGTTGGAAATATTTAGGCACTGATCAGCATGGACAAATGCTTATGCATACACACTCCACACCATGTGAAGTAAGGCTCCACTAAAGCCAATGGGGCTGCAGGCAAGCTATAGGTGGTCCAATCACACAGATTGGCTTGCAAGATTGGGGCCTTAGTTTCTGTCTGTTTTCCCACTTATACATTTTCACCTTTATAAAGGCTTTTAAGATCCTCACATGAAGGATACTATTTGTATGTAAATATAAACTCATTTTAACACTTTTTGTAAGGATTTTTTTTGGTTAACGGGTATATTTGCTACCTTTTTCAAATGAAAGTTCCTTAGAAAACAAGTTTCATAAAGAGTTTCATTAATGAAAGTAGTAAAATGGAAGTACATTTGTTAGATTTATAGTGCAGATAAATGTACGTTTAAGCATGTATATGTGTAGTTTCACACTTAGTACCCTTTAAAACAAATATAACGCACTGTACTATATTCTATTTTCAGATTTTGGCTGTTATTTCCAAACTAAATTTCTACAAACATGCTAAAAGCATTAGTTTTTAATAAGGACCAATATAGCAAGCTGAAAGTATACAAGTGGGTCTGAAATATCCAAAACAAACAATTTAAACCCTCCAAAATATTGAAAAAAAAGACAGTGAAAAAATATATGTTTGCCAAAATGTTGCAAGAGAAGTTTCAGCACAGAGTAAGTTTTCAACACTTGTAAGATCCTAAAAACAAGGATTCAATGCAACTGCGGTCATCATAACAATAGCATTGCTAATGTGACGCCATCATTATTACTTACTAAAGATACATAAAATGCCACAGGATCAAGCAAGGCATGCTGAGGTAGGAAAGAATTAACACTGTCCATCAGAGACCCTGAAACATTTAAGCAATGAGAAGTTGTGAAGCAAAAAGTTAAAGTAATAGTTAATATAAACTGCTCAACCATTAGTGCAAATTAAAAAAAAAATTACTGATACTTACTTCGGACTTCAAATTGATAATATTCCTTGGTTTTCAGCAATGAGTGAGAGAAGCAGTGCCAAGGAAGCTGCTTTCGGAGTTGAGGCAGCACATAATGGGTTAAAAATCCTACGGAGCCCACGAACGCATACAAAACGTAGCTAAGGACAGGCTAAAGAAAAAGCGGAGTTGAACAAAAGACAGGTTCTCAGTCTTATAAACAAGAAGCAAATCAGTTAACAACTTGATGTTTTCTATAACCTTTATATATCAGCCTGTAAAAGCACGTCTGGACTTCAATTCCTCTTTTAACATGAGAAAGTATGTCAGCTATAAGAATGTAAAATAATGAGTGTTGCCTCTGAGGATAAGATTTTTCTACTTTTGATCTTCCCTGAAGATGGGGTTGCTACCTTTTCTTCTATAGGATTGCTGATCTTTAATAGACAGTTGGTTCTGATTCTTCTGCGTTTCTTCCCTAAAATGGCAAAACTATTATCCTTGAAGGAAGATTTCTGCTAGATAAAAAGGAGGTGCAAGTGCAGAAGAGATTGATCCTCATTCTGGATTATATTTTTAAGATTTTTCTTGAAGAGTTGAATAGCACCCTCTTACTGAAGTATACCCTTTACGTACAACAATAACATCACCTCCATGTATGTGAGCACACTTCTGTTTAAGAATTTTACAGCAACACTCACTATATGTGAACACAGTATCTTTAGAGACATGAAAACGAGAAGTCTGGTGGCACCTTAAAGACTAACCGATTTATTTGGGCATAAGCTTTCATAAACCCACAAAAGCTTATGCCCAAATAAATTTGTTAGACTTAAAGGTGCCACCGGACGCCTTGTTGTTTTTGTGGATACAGACTAACACGGCTACCCCTCTGACATTTAGAGACATGGGTATGCATTTTATATTACAGCAGTGCCTATTGCCAGAGCTAAATTGGGGTTATGAATCATATTTTCATGGGTAGGAAGGTGGTTGTGAATTCACAAAGTTAAAACTTTTCATATGGGTCCGTCAAGAAGCTCATTTTTAAATTTCTGCTGTCTTTGGCCATTTAAAATAAACCAGAGTGTAATAAACTATTTAGTTAACTCAACAGCAGATAACCAGTTGGGGATGAAGGCCACATTCATCAGGGATAGGTGAAGTTTGGACTTTCCCTGGAAAAAACATCTGCCTTCGCAAAAACTAGTGTGGATGTGGTCATCTCTGCTCAACTAGAAGGACCCTCCATCTGAAAACGTTTAGATTTAAAAATAAACCGACACAAATGCTTAACAAGAGCTTCTCTATTTTTGGAATGATAGAGAGCAATAGAGTACTGGAATCCTTCCAGAATTCATGCCATTTCTTTTCTTCGAACTACTTGGAACAGTGATGCTGGACAAACAAATTAGACATTCTAGTTCTTCCAGGTAGCCAAAATCTAGCGTATGTCATCTGTGTAGCAACTTGGCCCATCATATTTGCCCTAGCAATTTGATCTTTTGCTCAGAGTGAAAGTTACATTTGCTTTCAATACTGTAATCAAACTAAACAGTTTTGGAAGGTTTCTCGAGCTACTTAGGCAGCTAGCTTGATGTGTAAATAGCAAATTCCGCCACTAGATCTGCTTAGACAGACTCCTTCACCCACGCAAATCCTGTTGCATGATGCGGCTTTAAGGCACATGTCAAGTTGAAAACATTTAAGGGTATTCTGAAGCATATGCTAATGACAGCTAGGCTGATAGGTGGAAGCTTAGAAAGCAACTGTAAGGAAAGGTCTCCTGTTCCCCTGATATCCTGCAAGGAACCATCTCTCTACCCCCCACTTCCATCCCATGGGAGATGAACACTGTCTAGGAGCGACAACTGGACACAACAGATGAAACCACTTTGAACCTTTTTGTCAGTTTACTTTTTCCCTCCTCTAGAATGAGCCTGTAGGTATTTCTGTGGGTGGGTAGAGTGAAAGAAGGGCATTTTATCAAAAAAAGTGGAGAACCTAGATAGAGAAGTAGGAGCGGGGAGGATGGGAAGAAAAGGGAGAGGAATATTGGGGACACAAAAAAATTGAGATTTAAAAAGGTCTTCATGGCAGGTATTAGTCACACTGTATGTCTGAATAGCACCTACTGTAAGTCATGCCCCAAGCCCAAATGGGGCCATTGGGTACAACCATAAAAGAGTATTAAATAGTAGCATTAGCAAAAAGGCATCTACAAGAAAAGATAAAGTACAAGTATTTTATAAATTGTGAGGCATAATGCAGTAACTTACCTGCAAAACTGTGAATACTGTACTGACATGAATAGCAAAATAGAGTACACCAATGACGAGGCACACTATCAGGTCAGATTGTAACCGTTCATTCTATGGAATAAAAAGAAAATAGCTTGAGAGAACATAAATGTTGGTACTCTTCTTCCAGTCCTAGGGTCACCTCCACTTACCTCTTTGGTTAGTTAAAGGAATATGGGGAACTATTGTCAAAAGAGTTCAGCACTGACCTAAATCTGCTTCCACTGATGTCAACTGAACTTTCCTCTCTAACTTTGACAGCAGCAGCAGTTAGATAAGTGCTTTCAAAATTCCCACCATTTTTATTTCCCAACTCCCAAGAGAGGACTGCAACAAGCACCAGTGCATGGAAGATAACCCTTACTTACCTGGTTTTGATCAAGAGCATTTGCCCAAATGATTTAATTTAAAACATCTGATCACCGCCATACATGAAAAGTTAATGGACAAAACACTTTCATTCCGGATATTCTTCCCTTCCAAAGTTTGAGCCTATTACCTCAATGTATGTAACTGAATTAAGAGCTATTAAGGCCAGAAAGAAACAGTGATCTAGTCTGTCCTCCTGCATAACACAGGCCAAAGATTTTCACCCAGTAATTCCTGCATCTAGCCCATAACTTCATGCTGTGCAAGAGCATCTCTTAGAAAGACATGATCATGTTTTAAAGACTTCAAATGAAAGAATCCATCACATATTTAGGTAAATTTTTCCAATGGTTCATTACCCTTGCTATTAAAAAAAACCCCACATACATTATTTCTTTTCTGAATTTGTCTAACTTCAGTTTGCAACCATTGGATCTTGTTATGTCTTTGTCTGCTAGATTAAAAAGCCCCATACTGTCTATCAGTAAATCTTCTCCCAATGCAGGTACACCTGTATCCCGACATGTGACCCGATATAACACGAATTCCGATATAACATGGTAAAGCAGTGCTACAGGGAGGCGGGGCTGCGCACTCCGGCAGATCAAAGCAAATTCAATATAACGCAGTTTCACCTATAATGCGGTATGATTTTTTGGCTCCCAAGGACAGCGTTATATTGGGGTAGAAGTGTACTTTTAGAACACAATTAATCTTCTCGTGGATAAATTAAATAGACTAATTTTCTTAGGTTTCTCACTTACTGCTTGTTTATGTGAAACAGGATAACAACTGGATACTGTTATTTTCACAAGCATTTACAGTGGATTTACTCTAGGTATCCAAAGAATGTGATAATAAAATTAAGTCAACAGAGCAAGTCTCCAGTGTTACTAGAAGCAACTCATTCTTCATTAAAAAAATGCACCAGCTTTCCTTAGTTTTTAGTGTCTGTTGGTGGGTTGGATTGCCCAAAGCTCTTGTTTATTCAAAAATATTGAGTTAACATCTTTTGGCAACTATCACTCTTTTCCACTTGAGCCTTCATACACACACCAAGTATTATGGTGTTTATTTGGGTACATATTAAATTATGAACATGAGTTACAGAACATCATCAATTATTCTTCACTGCTCTATCATTTGGGAGTTCTGGCCTTCCTAATTGTATCTCTTTTTTGATAGCTTATATTGTCAAGGCAAAGGTAATACTTTTTCTCAAGGCTGTGCATTTTTAATTGGGTGTATAGATAAAGATACAGTGTGGTTTCAATACTGATAGTCAATGAAGCAACAGATTCAGCACTTTTATACTCAAAGTGGAAATGCATTCTAAAGGTAGATGGTCTTCTGAATGTAAAATTTTGACTCAAATACCCATTAGCATTAACTCAATCCTTAAGGAGTTATTTTCACCATGTTAAATATAAGTACCTAAAATTCTTGAAGTCAAATGAAAGTCAATGGGACTCGAATGCCTTACACCCTGAGGCTCCCTAAAAGTCCCAGCCCTGGATTGCAGAGTATATAGTGCTAACAAATTCCAACTAACTCAACACTAAACTAGTACATACTCTATTGGCCAGGATTCAGTATATGTCTGGGTTGAGTTTTACAAAAAGCCAGCCTACTTACCACTGAATTTCTAAGTTTTTCAGGTAAAGGATCTTTGACTTCAGACAGAGGATCCTCTGGGTTTTTGTCTTCGGAATTAGGAAAAAATTTTGATTGTACTAAAGAGCTAAAAAGATGCAAAGCAAGAATTCACTGTGATAAATACATTGATTTGGGTGGGTTTAGAAGAGGTAACAAAATCAGAGGCCTATTATAAATTAATAGAACATAAGCGGTTCCGATCTACTATCTTTTGTGGCTTAACTTACTTAAAGGAGTTTAGAAATCTCAACAGGTATATAAAGGTAAGCCTGTTTGCTTCATCTCTCTTTTACTGAAAGGAAAAGCTCAATAAAATCTGTTCACATTTTCCACTCCCCACCTCCCAAGTAGTCTCTGTTGGTCCCAGGGCCGGCTTCAGGCACCAGCACTCCAAGAAGGTGCTTTGGGCGGCCAACAGAAACGGGTGGCACGTCCGGCTCTTCGGTGGCGGGTCCCTCAGTCCCTCTCGGAGGGAAGGACCTGCCACCGAATCGCCAAAAAATAAAGTGGCAGCGGTAGAGCTGCTGCCGAAGTGCTGCCGATTGCGGCTTTTTTTTTTTCCCCTCCTCCCCGCTTGGGGCGGCAAAAACGCTGGAGCCGGCCCTGGTTGGTCCAAATGCAAAATAGACAACCAAGGACTCTAGTACTAACTAAAGCTCTAACAGACCAACCCACACTCCTTTAATTTGTAGGGCCATGTTGACCAATCAGCCAAACTCTTAGTAGATGCTACTAGTAATAAAGCTTGATATGGCCACATTTAGAAGCTTTTCAAAGTATTTTTATGGTGTCTTTACCAATAGTATCTAGGTGGCTCACAACCTTTCGTGTATTTATTCTTGCAACATCTCTATGAGGTAGGTAAGTACAATTATCCCTATTGCATACACAGGGAACTCAGATTAAGTGACTTGCCCACTGTCACAAAGGGAGTTGTGGCAGCATAGGGAACTGTACCTGGGTTTTGAGAGTTCCCAGCCAGAATCTTAAGTACCAGACCATCACTCGCCCCCCACTTTTTGTTTTCCACAGGGTTGGACCAACATCAGTTTCAGTGGTACTACTGGGTTTCTATTAATGATCACAATGGATCTCCCTTGAGGGTTGCCTTGAGGACAGATATACAGTCAGACACTTACAAAAGTACAGAAGGGTCACTACTTTGTCTGCTGAGATGATAGGATATCGCTACTAACAAGCCACAGAATATTGAGAAGAGGACTGGAATATGCTGGCCATCCCAAGAATCCTGGGGACAGAAGAATTAAATTTTAACAGAAAGACAAGGATATATAAAATCAATATCACAAATCAGAAAACTTGTAAAGTAATAAGAAAAAGGAAAGATGAAAAAAGTCATATGCTTTTCAAAATAAAGGTATTTTGTTAAAATGTTCACCTATACTTTCTGTAAGTTAAAGCCTTTAATCAGTTTTTATGCCCGTTAAATAAAGGCTTGAACTGTCTCCTGTTCAAGTCAATGGAAAACTCCTGTTAACCTTAATGATCATGTCTTAAGAGTGCTACGGTCTGATCAAGCATAAGATTAGAATGCCCATGTTCATACACTTTATTTATATAATTAGTGCTTATTTCATAAATATCTACATATTCGCTTCTAGTTTGCCTATAACCATGTTATGTAAGTGGTGAATACCATATGAACACTATAATAAATTGTTTTCAACTTTCTCTTGTGGTACTTGTTGACACACTAGGACTGAGTCTTCTTGGAGTCGGGTTGCTTGGGAATGCAGCCCAAAGCTGGTGGTAAACTCCATCTAAGGCTATAATAAATTAGTGTGCCTGTTTACTATGCTGCATCACTTGGGTTCAAAAGTAATTCACAAGGAATCCTCATTTTGGTTTTAGAAGACTGCAATAGTTTTATTATTTGACGTTTATTTTACAAGTACCACACAGTCATGTAATTTACCCATGTAATTAAATGTTCAATAGTTTTAATGTACTGTACGTACTATTTACCACATACCACATGATCGTAATCCCTTACAAATTATTTAAATTGAAGTTCCATTCTGAAAAGACTATGTAAAAAAGTGTCACCTTCTTACTCAATAGAACTAATCCTTTTGTAACGTTTGCTGACTTTAGATGAAAACAAATATTTATTCTTTTACTCCTACTATGCTGGATCTGCAGGGATCAGATTGATTTAACAAAGTTTTGTTCTATCTTGTATATCAACTGATTTGTTTACTATCATCTAATCAGTTACACCCCTGCAAAGATACTGAAAACAACTGCAGATCAATAGGTTCACCAAGGGCACAATTAGGCTAGTAAATCTTTCCATCATCACAAGTAATAAAAGAAGCTAGGTTGACTCTCAAAGCCCAGGCTGAGCATGCAGGACCGACAGTTAGAAAAAGTCAATTTACTTGTAAACTGACCACATTTGACCTAGAAATCAATGACACGCTACACACAAACATGGAAGTCAGAGTGTCATTTTTATAAAGTTGTTTTTCAAAGTTAAACTGTACTTTGTGCAAGTATACATTTTTATTTGTTCCCTTGCGCTTGTCAGCTGCCTCTCAACCCCTCTCCCATAAACAGATATTTACCACTTCGGCAGAGCAAACTATACCCTGCTTTCTTTGCATCATCGGGAGTGAGTTTTTAAATTCAATCTTTTGGATGAATTAAGAAAAACACCAATGCATGAAGACAGTGCAATTAGTTGATCAGCTGTTATGTGCCCCACACAAGAATCAGTGCAGAAAATAAATTGAAGGGAGATGGGGAGAGCTTCACTGAACACAAGCGCGTATTAGATTGTTACATGATCTTATGAAATTAAACATATGGCAAAGTAAGTGTAAAACCTTACCAAATCAGAATGGTAACACTTTGCACTCACTTTTCACAAACGTAAATAAGTAAACAAAAGTGAAAGGCAGAATCCTAAATATTTATATACTATCAATGTTCTGCTCACCTTCAGGGCGCCATAACACAATCCATACAATAATGCTACTGCCACAATACTACAGATAAAACTGTAAAGGGCTGCAAGCAGGCTTGTAGTGGCTGGAAGTAAAAGGGGGGCAAAAAAAAGGATCAGCTGCACAAACGTGAAGACATAAGCCTTTTTAAAGTTGATTGAACAAAAAACTACAAAAATTGCAACACTTCGTTGCTTCAATACCTGCTCAGATGTTAGAAAAATGCTACCGATTACTACTTCACAAATACAGTCTCTCTCCCGCCCACAAGTTATTTTTTTAACTGAGCATGATTTACATGTTTTCCTTACCATTTATTCAACAGCACTGCCTTGGGAATAGTCAACTATTGCTGCAGCAAACGCAGTAGCTGAAAGCTAACACTATGTTGGACCTATGTGATTAATCTTCTTAATTCTCAGCAACAGACCAGGGAATATTTTCTCTTTTATAAAAAAAAAAAATATAAATTTAGAAGCTGGAGGCAATTTGACACTTGATACTATTATGGAAGGTTAAATTCGGAGCCCTGCATAGTTGATAGTACTACTAATTTATATAATCTGTTCTCATTTTGGTTTTTGTTGATGAATATTTCTTGCCAAAAAAATGTTTTTGAAACACATCATTGAAAAAGTTAAGGTGGGCACCTAGTAATGAACGCATATGTTTTGGGATAAGGAGATTAGGTAACGCAATAGGTGAGCTTGGTAATGAAGTGATGAGTGAGATATTTTCAAATCCTAGTGAAAGTGCAAGTTGACATGGCATCAGGAGCACTGCATGACTGAAAGTGTCTACTCAGAAATCTGAGAACACAAGGATGCTGCAGGAAAGGTATTAATTTAAATGTATACCTAATACAGTAACTCCACACTTGAAGTTGTCCCAGTTAAGGTTGTTTCGTTGTTACATTGCTGATCAATTAGAGAACATGCTCATTCAGGGTACGTCTTCACTACCCGCCGGATCGGCGGGTAGCAATCGATTTCTCAGAGTTCGATATATCGCGTCTCATCTAGACACGATATATCGAACCCCGAACGAGCTCCCGTCGACTCTGGAACTCCACCGGAGCGAGTGGCGGTAGCGGAGTCTACGGGGGAGCCGTGGATGTCGATCCCACGCCATGAGGACGGGTAAGTAATTCGAGCTAAGGTACTTTGACTTCAGCTATGCTATTCACGTAGCTGAAGTTGCGTACCTTAGATCGACCCCGCCCCCTAGTGTAGACCAGGCCTTAGGGGTGTTAATGTCAGGGTGTCCCCCTCCGTCCTGCTCCTACCCCCCGCTTATCCCATCTCCATAGAGCAGGGGGGACACAACAGGGCTCAGGATGGAGGAAGCTTGCTGATCTACTTAAAAAGGCAATGTACTTAGAATGGCAATGTGCATATCCCCCTCCGCCCCCAGAGTGTGTGTGTCTGTCTGCCATGCTGTCTCCCTGCCCTCCATTTGTGCTGCCTTGTAGAGTGTGAGGCTACATTAACAACAATGTGTTAACCCTTGAAGGCTCAGCCAAGTGCTAGTTCATCATTTAGCAGCAAGGCATTCCCTGGGAAATAGCCCACCCTCTGACTTCCACCTGAACCAAGCTTCACAATCATCATTGCTGTGTACGGTATTAAATTGTTTAAAACGTGTGAGTGAGAGAGAGAGAGAAAATAGTCATTTGTCTGGTGAAAAAAATTTCCCTGGAACCTAACCTCCCCTATTTACATTAATTCTTATGGGGAAATTGGATTTTCTTAACATCGTTTCACTTAAAGTTGCATTTTTCAAGAACATAACTATAACGTTAAGTGAGGAGTTACTGTATTTAAACTGTGCCCATGAACCCTCACAATACAGGTACACTGAAGATGTTTACATCCTCACCACAACTAAAATTAGTCAAAAAAATGTATTGGGCACAGGGCTGCTCTTTTGCATCCCCTGGCCCTGAGAAGCGTACAGTATGCCTAATTTACCTGAGATGAAAAGAAAGTAACTCTTAGCAGTGATCAACAGTAACATCACAAGCTAATTAAGTAGCTATGTTGATGGATTTAAAACCATGTTTGCCCCTGATCAGATGTGGATAAGAGTAGAGAAACTTTAGGATGGATAAGTGAGGGAGAAGCAGTAAGCAATCTTTAAGTAATGTAGAGGACAACAAGGAGATGGGAATAAGGAGTTCTCAGTACAGGTACACTTTCACCTGCCTTGAAGTGGGAACTGCAAGCACACTGATAAATGGGTTATAAAGATGTCACAGTTCTACATATCTTAGGCATTCATGATCTGCTTTTTACCATCATATCTAGATACCAAATACAACAATTTAAGAAGTATTCTTCTGTGAATGGACCATTTTTCTGCCCCCCACCCAAGCACAAGTCTCTTACTGGATGTACATTTGGTAGGTTTTTAAAGAGAAGTTAACAGTTTTCCTTTCCTGCCCTAGAATTGAATTTTCTACCAGTACGTTATTTTGCAACTTTTTAAAACAGTAAGCTCTGACAGATGTCTCTTACTGTAAAAGCATAAGTATTTTACTTATACTTACACTGTGAAAGGAATTGCTCTTTGTTACAGAACTGTGCTACATGAATGAGTATGGATTCTTTTCACTGACTTCAGTAGGTTCTGTATTTTGAGCCCAGACCTGGAAATCATGTTACTAAATAGAGACTTTTAAATTATATTAGTTTGATTTGGAAAATGGTAGCAGTTGCCTGATCTAATACTTCCCTCTATCTTTGACATAAAAGCTGCACTCACCGTTGCCACCAAAGACATGAATATCCAGCTGTTCACAGAGGTACATCACAAATGTATTCACCTGAGGCAGTAGACCAATGAAGAATACTATAGGGAAACACAGCGTAAATACTACGGAAAAGAAAGGTAAAAAAAGTGAGTATGGAAAATCTGATATACTGCAATACTCCTCATAGTTTCTTTAAGCTCTGTGATATAGTCAAACAAGATACAATCCAACATTGCTATGGCTATACTATATGGACTTTCTAACAGTTTCCAATTATATCAGACTTCACTTTAACTTCCACCTCCAACTTAGATTAGTCACGACATTCCAACATTCAGAGGGATAAGTACATCTTCGCTGACTCCCAATTTAATCACCAGTGAAATCTGTGAGAGCCAGTCTAACGTGACTGGACTTTTGTATCACAAGCTTTTCATTTTCACATAGTAAAGACCATGGAAGAGGGTCTTCAGGTATAAGGCCTTGTAAATTTTTCACTCACTAGAATGAAGGCTATCATGCCTCTCATCAGATCAGAACTCCAGGGAGGAAATTCTGGCCCCATTTAACTCAGCAGGGCCAAAACTTCACCCTGGCTTTTATTGTGCCACCACAGGTTTGTTGAACAGTCAGAAGAACCTTACTGCAACTGATAAATAAGTTTACAAATTGAAGAAGAGAAGATGTTTGTTTCTTTAATTCTAGTTTCCCTCCATCCCTGCCTCCTCCCTCCCCACCCAAGGCAACCATTCAATTGGACATTACACATTGGTTATATATGCTTTTCCACCACAACAGCGACATCTTAAGCTCCTTCTCTCCCATCTTAGTTCAGACTACCTGTATTGAACTGTTGTAGCACTGTTCTCTGACAGACATTTGGAGTGGATTTAGACTATGAACCAGGTCCACAAGTCCCACTTGGTGGCCAAATGATAACAGATGTCCTAGTTGAGCTCTCATTAGTGTGATGCCAGCACGTCAATGAAACCAACCAACTCTGAGGTTTGTCTTACCCTGCGTCTGTGTTCTCTGGCAGACAAGTCTTACTTCTCCAGGCATGAACGAATTCTGGTGGTCTTGGGGTTCAGATCTGTGCTCTTTGCTTCTCCTTAGCAGTTTAAGTTTGCCACCAATGTACAGTTCTTTGTGAAATGCAAAACAGTTTGTGAAACAGTGCCCTCAGTGTTGTTACTAGCTGCTTTGAAGGCATTTTCTCTATCTGAAATAAATTAGTGTTAATTGTTCAGAAAGAAGAGAAGAATTTAGGGGCAATGAACTGTTCACTGGGTTTTATGAGCACAATTATCAATACAAGTACAAATTGCATGGGTTGAGACAAGCCTACCTGAGCAGAATATTGGAAGGAAAGGATTAAGAAGTGGATTTTTAGACAGTACAGAGAGAGTTAAAGTACATTGAAAGCTATCTCAAAGATGGACAGAGCCTGGAGAAGATACCATTGCCAATCATGCTTGACCAATACTATCTCATTGTTTACTTGTACTCCCCAGTCTGTCTGTAGTGATCTGCTGCTGCTTCTCGTATAGAGTGTAAGCTCCTTTGGGTAGGGACCATATTTTGTTCCACATTTGCATAGTGCCTAGCATAATGGGGTCCTGGTACATGACTAGGACTCCTTCACCCTACAGTAATACAAATACAAATAATAAACACACCACCACCAACATTGATACACTTATTTTAAATTCCTAGTGGTTTGAGAGAGGAAAATGTTCACACTCCAAAGCTCTGTTATGGGCACCAGAAAGCCTAAAGCTGCTCTCTCAAATGAAAGGAGAGTGAACTGGGGTGAGAATGTAGTGCTGCAACAGTCTGACACAGAGATCTGGACCTGAGATTTATTTAATAAAAGCCTAAAATGCCTCCATTGTGGTGGAATAGCCAACTCTAACCCATGGTTAATATAATATCCCGGTTATTGGATGCTCATGTACAAGAAAGTAACTCACCTATAACTAAGTCCCTGGCAGACAGCAGCAGCAATGGGTTGGTGAAGACCACTCCATACAACCTGAACCTTGTTGTAGATGTATTTCTGCTGCCATAATCCAACAACCATATAAGACCGCAACACAAACAGAAATAAACAGGCCTACTATAGGCTATGATACGATTATGACCCTGAAAATGATAGAAGATTTGTTTCATTACTGGACAGAAATGTGCTCTTCACATTTATAATGATAAATTCACATAACCACAAATTTTAATTTTTGTCCATCCTTTTCTCCAAAAGTCCTCTCCCGTAGTTTGTCAACATCTCTTAAAGAATATTTTATGACAGTACATCGAGGAGTTTTTAATCTGTCTTATATTGCTGTAAAGACAGGGACACTTATGGCTCCAATGTTCAATGCCTTTCTAGACGAACAGATTTACCTTTATTCCCCATCAGGTTTTTAAACAACGTTCCTTACAGAGATATTAAAACAGACTATGCGCCAAGTGTTCTTGTAAATAAAACTGAAAAATGTGTTTGTTTTTATTAGATGTATACCTCAAACTAAGAAACATTTTGTATTTATTGGTCAGATTTTGCTACTGCTAAAAAGCTAGACTGTTAGATATATAATAAAAAATACAGTAACCACCACCTACAATACTGTACATAGCTTCCTTAAGAGGCCTGATATAGTTTCTCACCTCTGGCTTAGGTCACAAGTAAAATAAACTTCTGTCAGACCGATCTAATACATGCTTAATAAAATTTTCTGCTCTCAGTCTTCAACAGTAACAATCTGAACTCTTTCCATTTTCAAAAGTGCTTTATAACTAGTCCTCATAATACACCTGAGAGTTAAATAGTCACAATTTTAGAGATTGAAAAACTACAACAAAGAGGTTGTGACTTGCCCAACCTACAGAAAGCCATAATTGGAATTAAATACTCAAATTTCCCAATTCTGTACAATAATAGAAGTCTCTCATCCCAAAGATGGCACTTCTCCCCAGATGCTAAGGACTCAGGCAAAGAGAGTTAACCCTCAATGGTGGAAGTGCTGGACCCACTAGGGTACTGAAATGGCATACGCAGTGACTTACATGTCGAGGGGAAGAAGAATCTGGTTGAACACTCTGAAAGTAAAATGGAAAGAGAGGAACATTATTTTGGGGGCTGCTATCTTTAGAGCATTATTCCAGTTGGTAACCCTGATTCAAGGTAAGATTCCAGGATTATTATATAGATAAGATTCCACGAGTGTCAGTCCATCTGTGTATCACTGTGAAACCTAGAATGTCTGTTGAACCCGAATAAAGCAATGGAAACAGCTTCAAGCATGCTTGAGAGCTCTTTTGGTTCAGAATATTACCAGTTGCAATCATACTGGGTTTCACAGTCTGTTACTATCCAGTTTTTAAGTTCTTGGCCATTTTGACTTTATGAATAACATCTGAGAGACGGTAAGGCACATGTCTATGCCATGCCAAGAGTCCTCGACCACTGTTATAGAGGAAACTCAACCAACCGTCACCCTGATTCTACAGTGAATCTGCAAGCAACAATTTCATTAGTTGTATGAGGGAGACTACACAGATGGTGGGTTACTTGGCCCAGGTGCGACATCTGAGACACAGCATGGGGCTTTCAGCCACTAGAAATCTGTAACTTTTGTAAATATTTACTAGATACCTTGTGAAATTTAAAACGCCTGATGGGGACCTGACAGAACTTCCAACACTAACTAATCTGATACTGAGAAACTTTTTACTTTGGAAATTAAACTTTGACAAGCTTCTTCTCTGCACACACTTTCACTCAGGACTAGCGGGCAAAAGCAGTTAACTTCTTACAGCAAGCAGTTTTTGAATCATGAGTAGACAGTTAAATAGAGACTGGGATGCTGGAAGATCAATTTTTACAAGTCTCATAACACAACACAGATTATCTTTAAGTTTTATAGAAGAAATTCTCATGCTAGAGGAGATCCAAATTACTTCTGACCCATTCTTCTTTTCTCAAACTCCCTTTGCTTCTTGGAATGTAAGCAATCTTTTAACCTAACTCTATTTTGGAATGACCTTCTTGGCAATTTGACATCTGGTGAAATGCTATGATATAGAGTAGAAAAGGGAATATCTATGTGTATTTTTGGAGTGAAATCCTCATTTATTTAAATAATGAAATACAATAAAAGTGTCCTTCAATGTTCTGACCTTCCTTGCCAATCTTTTAAAAATACACTGACAGACTCTTCAGATCAAATCAACAAATAAAACAACTGACATCTCCACATAATCCCCACACCACCAATACCCAACTCTACAAAAACTCATATCTCCAACAGGCCAGGGAGAAAGGATGGGCCTTTGCCATGTCTCTGAATGGCTAACACACTCAGGCCATACCAGACCAGAAGGAAGCGAGTTCCCAAGGTCCAGGGCCCTAACAGAACACATTACCAATCACTCCCTTTTGTTATACCAAGGGGGTTTCAATTCAGTTGTTTCCCCTGACCACACTTGTGGTGGTATGTCATGGGCAGAGAGGTTTAGATTTTTGTTGTTCCTGTTAAACAAATATATCCAAGACTACTCCAGTGAAATGACCTTGTGTGGCCTTATTCTAAACTTTAGCAGAAGCCAAAATGTTTGTTTTACAAACTTCTATACAGCTCTCTTTCCAAAGTTCTTGGTAGCCTAAGCACTCAGCCTTCCCAGACACCTTTGAATAAGAAAGTTTGTCACACAAGTCCTCAACAGTTTATTTCTATTATTCAAAATTGTAATTAAAAATTAAGATAAAAAACTAAGGTACCTTGAGCAGTGAGTACTGACAACTGGCTATTACCAGGCAAAACTGGAAGACCCAGATATCCTTGAAAAAGCCCTCTATAAGGAGTACAGAACCCAGGAAAGCAACTAAAATAGCTAGGATGACAGCTAACACATTTTCAAGGATCTCACGATTCCTGTAGGGGGGGAAAAAAAGTAATATAAAAATGCGGGATAGGTTTAGAAGAGATTGGCAGAGAACAGCTAGCACAGAAGCCTAGCAAATAAGCTATGCTGCTGGTAGCAAAATGGGCCTGAACTCTTGCATAGTACATATTAGCAAACTGTAATACATATCTGTTAGCAAAGCTTAGGCAGAAGCTACCGTGAGTTCAGTGATTGAGATAAATGGAAATGGGGGAGGCAGTGGGGGGAGGGTGGGGTGACAATTGCCATCCCAACAGCCTTTTGATATACACATGGTGCCTTCTGAAGCATATTTACAGTTGACAAAAGGTGGTGTACAACACAAATTTTCATAAGGGGCTGGAGGGAGTGCCTGGTCTCACCCAGCAGCAGCAGCTCCTGTCCCACATGACTGGACACTTTGCTTTGCCAAGTACACCATGTTGCAATGCCACTCGCTCACATTTGGCCCAGCTAAACCTAAATGGCACTCCGACCCCATGTACCACATTGCAACGCTCAGGATGGAGAACGAGGCCCAGCCCTCTGGCCCAGGGCCGCCACTGCTGGGTAAGTGCAGGCCTGGCTTGCTCTCCAGCCCACCACTAAATGACCCATTGCCCCTTCCCTTCCATTCGCCATCCACTGCATGAGTTCAATGAAGGTTGAAGACACTCAGCATCTTGAAAAATTGGGCCTTTAAGAAGCAGCTTTGATGACCTCAGAAAGTAGTTAAATGCTCAGCTAGATGAAGAATGGTGGCCTGTAACATGGGCCTGTCTCAGAGTTCCGTAAAGGGTGCTTAGGAGCCCAACATCACATTAGGGAAGGCAAGAAAAAAAATACTTTAGCCATCTTATTTGTATGCAACATGGTTATTTATTTAACAGGACTGTGTAATGCAAGAGTTGAAATTACTCTCACTCAGTGGCACTAAGCAAACTACAGGGTAATGCTGACTAATAGAAATAATAGGTGTTTACATAGTTATTATTGCACAGACAATCACACTGAGGAAAAATTAAAATTACTGTTTAAACTTCAATACACTGAACATGTCCAAAAGGGATTCATGCTCACTTTATTTCAACAGGTGACACCAAGTAACATGATTTAGCTATTTCTGCCTATAAGATGACACTCTGGGATTGCTGTCACCTCTTGAATCATACTTGCATTATTTCAGTTTGTAACCATCATTTGGAGTGGTTTTGAAGCTAACGTTATCTTGTACCAAGCCAATTATCTGGTTTTACAGCCAAGTGTGCAAGAGCAATCCTTCTCATTCTGTTTCTAAACAGTTCCTAGAGAAGTCACTATCTGGTTTCCATATAAGGTACCTTATATTTGAATCAATAATTTGGAATTTTCCACGTTAATACTAATGAGGGTGGGATGAAAAAATAGAAATTAGCTTTCACAATATTAGTACAATTAAATTTTGTTCGATTTCTTTTTTCAGTGTTCAATAAATTTATATGGCTTGCCAAAGATACATCCATTTGTACTATATGGTATATTATTCACAATTTAGTTACAAATCTTAATCTTTGCTCCTTTGAGCTGCAATCTGGTAGTACATGAGGATCTCACCTATCAAACAAAGCCAAGAGAGTTAGCCTATCAAAATTAATGCCAATCCACAGCTTGGGTAGGATCCAAAAGCGATAGTATTGTTTAACTTTCTGGGCTGCTTCCTCTTGTGATTGCATACGGTCCTGAAGGTCAGGGCTTAAGTCAATGTCCTGGTGCTCCAGCAGATCTGTATCTATAGTTAACAGCCTGTTCAACCTGATCTGAGGAAGAGAAAGCTAAAAGAAAATAAGTATTAAGAATACAAGTTATAATTACACTTTCTACTAACTACATCTTTGAAGATTAAGTAGTTTTGGTTTTGAAATACTATTTGCTAGTTACCACTTATTTTCTCTGCCTGTTGACAGACATGTGAGTGGCACCAGCAGAGATGCATGCAAAGATAATTTGGCATTCTTACTTTTGCAACATGCAAGTGTCTGCTAAACTATTTATTTTATTTATAGTGGAAACTCCAAATCTGAAGAGAGGTGAACTAATGAGGCAAGCAAAAGTAATACTTGCCACAGATAGAGACTAATTCTGATTTTAGATAAGTGGCTATACATTGACATCTCATGTAGTCAGCTATGCTGCATGCAAACCCATGCTCGACTTGGTTGTTGATTTTGGGGGCAAAGCAATATACTCATGTTTCAATTATCAGACTTATGCCTAGAGTATTTAAGATACACTTAAGTTTTAAACAATAGGGTTTGCTCTCACTAGCAAAGCATTATTCATGATTGGCTATGCTTTCCTATCTCTTCCTTCCCCTGCCATTTAATGTCAGAGTTCTTCCCTGAAATCTCAGTAACACCACAGAACACACAAAACTACTGATACCTCAGGATACACGTGACTTAAGAGAGAGAAGCAGTGTTACAAAAGTATGTAGTACAAACCCTACTGCCTAACCAAGTGTGTAAATACTGTGAAAAGGCCAAGTGACATTTTAAAGAGGTCCCATTTATTCTTTACGTATAATTCTGTAGAGATTGTAAAAAATATTTGAATATGGAGTTGTAGCTGGCATTTAATTTAAGCTCTTTTTTAAAATTAGAAAGCGACATTGTTCAATTTGAACCAAAAAAAACAAAAACAAAAAACACCTGCCTAAAAATTGTGTACCTATGTAGTTACATCTAAGATTATTGTAAACAAAATAAAATAAGCTATTTTTCAGTTTGGTTACTTTGTACATTCAACAGCTATGTGTGTAGAGTCAGTTTCAGAGTTCTCCTATATTATCCTATTACTTTTTTTAAGAGGAATTTTCAAAATTCAGAACATACAATTTAAAATGGAGTCCTAGCAGAAACCTGATTTTTTTCACATTAGTTTTTTAAAACTTGACAGAATCCTTTTAAAGCAATGTCACTACAAAAGATTTGTCGCATCAAATGATCCATGCAGCTAAGTAGAGGCTTAAAGTGTCAATTTGTATTCATACGGTTTACGTTTGTCTGAATTTTCTGAATTTGCAGTTACAAGAAAGGGGAACAGAGAATGGGGCTGCATACACAGGTAGTACTCATCAACGAGTGGGCGCTCTCCCTTGAAAGGATGCTCCCACGGAAAGTCACAATGTTTCCAACGGACATCAGGATTGAGCTGTGGAAATCACATAACCCTGTGCAGGGCCAGGAAGAAACAAGCTTCTTTCTGCTCTGCACCAAAATTCCAACCTCTGTTTTTGGTTAAGCGATTTAACAAGTTTCATCATTCAACCATAAGTTGTGTGGATCATCAGAATGCTGATTATTTGCGCATTGAATGGTATGGGAATGGTAGAACGCTGAAGGAAGTACACAGGTATGTTTGGTGTTGACAGTAATATGAGATCTGTGTGTCACAGGAACACTGGGAACTGCAGAATTTTTTGCACAGGTACTGTATGTTCAGTGATTTGGTGTGGGCCTTTGGCTTTACTTAAGTGTCTCACTTCACACGTTCTAACCTTTGCGCATTAGATCCTGGTGGCAGAGTATATACCTTGATAGGAGAATCATGATTGGTTCTGAGGACTGCAGGATAGAAATTCACACCTCCTACAGATCTCAGAGGTGCATAGGAATAGGGCTCTACCTGAGTACATGCATCAATCTTTTGGTCAGCTTTATGACGACATTTGTCAGAAGAACCCCTAATTCCAACATGTTTTATGACCAAATTATACAAAATTGAAGATCATGTACTTTTTGTTCAATTTTAAAAGGTGTAGACTACTCATGTAGTTATGCTTGTAGATGAATTTAGCTTTAAAATGTGCATGTATATATGTCTGAAGGCACTGCAATACTGAATATGAGCTTCTTTCCAAGTCAAAAAAGTTGTTTTTTTAAAACTGGTACAAGGTATGGTGGATCAGTGCTCTAAAAATGTGCATGCAAATAGGCAAAAGGTTGCTTTATCACAAGCAATTAAAAAAAACTTACTAGATCATGTGGATAAAAGCGAACTGAGGTAGAACTTGATACGTGAGAGTCCGTGTCACTATAGGAACAGAAAAATACTTTAAATTAACGTTACATTTGACTTCAACAAGCCACTCCAGTGTATTAAAATGCCTGAAGTTTTATCCCAAAACAAGACCAACCTTTTAGCGCAAGTACCGTCATTCATTTTTGTAATTTCTTAGACTTCATACTAACGTATTTCAAACAAATAAGTAGTTGCATTTTAAGATGCTTCTTACATGTAAACCAAGAAGAGTGACAACAAATCTTACCCATACACTGAATGGCAAAGAGCTCATATGTGACAGTATCTGCTACAACCACAATAATAAAGATGCTCTCTTCTTCCTCACCTCTACCATATAAACTATACTTTGTCACAGATACCTGGATTGGCTAACAGTTGTTGTCACAGAAGGAATCATCTCATTTCCTGATAGAGGTTACTCCAATCCTGAGGGTGGAGTAGTAGGCCCAGAGCAATTCTGCTGCACTTAAGTGGCAGACTTAGCACTCTTTCTAGCATCAGGAAAACTTCCCAGTGCCCAGCCTGCTTTTCAGGCTATGTTTGCAGGCAGGCATGTTACACTTCTCTACACTGTTTCAAACTATCCGCACACTCAATAACACAGTATTATCAATTTACATTTGCTTCACAACTGGAAGTTCATTTTGTAGCTCTAATTGCTAAATTTTATTTAACATCATATGCTCTGAAGGAACTATTGTTTTTTTTCCCTTGGGGAACTTACTATCTTCTACGGACTATATGGAAATGCATTTGTCAATCCTTGAGTGAACACACTTACTATTATCTGGAATAGCAATAATTTTCCAAGGTATGTGTCACTTTAATGCTGTTTTCTGCTAAACTTGATTTCACAATAGTAAAGAGACACACAGGATTACATTTTTTATACTTCAAGGTCTTCTATAACTGAAATTAAATGCTTGTAACTATACTGCAGATAAGATAAGAAGCCTTCTGACTGGCCTTCACACACACCAGATGTTGGATGATCTTCTTGCAGCTGGCTCAAAGTTCACAAGTGACATGTCACAGCCTCCCGTCTCGAAGAGTGTAGAACTAAACTTACCTATTAAAGAAAAGGTCAAGAAAGATCAAAATATTCAATAGTGCTTCATCCCAGCAGTGCTGATTTCTAAAGAGTAACATTTTAATAGATTGCTATAAATGTAGATCTCAAAACAAATAAGTCATCACGTAAAATGTGACTAGCATAATGGATTAACAAAATATCAGGAAGGGGTAGCAAAAGCTTAGATTGCTTAGCATTCTCCTCTAATACCAAAGTGATGTCTCTCATGTCAATTTACATGATATACGTTTTAGACACAACTGCAATTCATTATAAATTACGCTTGTCAGGATAATAAACAATATTGGAGATACAGGGAAACAACAGTGAATTAACCCAACAGAAGTACAGTGGTAGCCTTTCAGTGAATATGTAGTCAAGCTACTTGAAATGGCAAATTGCATTAGTGGGGTTTCATAGAAAATACACTACTGTAAGCATTGAGCCATGTGGCTGTTACAACAGTCTACTCAATCATCCACCATTAGCAATTGGCAACCATGACATTTAACTAAGGCAGAAATCCCACAGGTGGCAAAATTAAGAGGCTTTTAAAGCCAGGTTTCTGCTTGAAAAGAAAAAGAAAATTCTATAGAGAGCATAAGTGTTTTGTCAGTTATACTTGTGTCCATGCTTGTCTTTGGAGAGGAGAAAAGAACTGCAAGCAGAGAGATCTGGGATCAAGCACTTAACAGGGTTTGGAGAATGAAGGCATTATTGGGAGCTAAAGAAACACCATTAATTTGATGTTTTTACATTGGCTAAACCAGCATCTATTTCAACAATGATGAGAGAGCAAGCCTGTTCTTGTATAGTTCTTAGATTTAGGAAAACAGTCAGAAATGAAAATCAAGCCCAAACAGTAAACTGCCTGACCCACAAGATACTTGTCCTTACTGTGCCCTTCTCTCCCCAAAAACCTGGAAACTTCCCCTAAAGTCCAGATTCAGGATATTTCAGCCTAAAGATTAGAAAATGAATTCTAAAGTCTTTTAATGGAAAATGTTCTGCTATCAACTCCATCTCGTGTAGAATAAATATCTCTGGCAATCTCTCATGTAGATAGTTTTAGAGCTACTAAATCAAAATCAACACTGTAAACTTTAGCTTGTGTGTCCTGCATTTTTTAATTTTATAAGAAAAATATTTTTCTGCTCCCTGATATTTAAAAGCTCGTGTGCAGTCCCAAGAGCAACATCTAACATGATCAGACCTTCTCCTTCCTCCTTTCTGTACATACACCTGACTGCTCATAAGCTTCTATACCCCAAATTCTTGTAGAGTCTTGCAGGCAGGTACATCTGAGCTCCACCTAGAGAAGTACATGAAGGTGAGGAGATAGGAAACGCAACTGACAGCCAACAAAAAGAGTGTAACTGATGTGCTTTTAACTGCACAAAATAGGCAGAAAATATCTGCATAAAGATAAAAAACTTCCCACTGAGTTAGAGACTTTAAGTGCTACTTGTAACAGTAGTAGTTATAAAAAAGTAATGGAAAAGAAAACTTGGAGCAACCTGGCCACTTGTAAATTAGACCTAAGAGGAAAAGGCTGTTTTGGCAAGACATTTATACATGTTATAAGTTGCATACAATGAGCACTAAACTTGGCTACAGGAAAGTTTGTCCACTATATCTAATTATATTTGCTATGGTTTATAGTAGTTAGCGGACACTAAGAATATTTGAATTAATGTTTCAAATGTCAGTGTCTTTTTGTAAGTTTAAGATCTCAGTTAGACTCTCCAGTTAAGTGTCCATGGTTTGCCAAAACAAACAATTTTGACAGAAGGTCACTGAAGTTTAATTTTAACTAATGCCCCATACATCTGCTCTTTCACCATTGATTTATCCCATTTATATAATTAAGTTTCACAATTACATCAGTAGAAAGATTTTAGTAGTTGAAGTCAACTTCAACATCAGATCAGACGGTTCACATTCTGGCCAGGACATTATTATTTATGACTGATCAAAAAAATCACATTTCAACACATGAACACATTATCTTTAAAAGAAACAGGTAAATCAGCAAGGGTTTTCCCAATTCTTGAAGCTTTTGAACAACTGAGCTAACAGCCTGTTATGGGAGTTAACAGAGGCAATACAATTATTACAATCAGAATTGAGTATTCACCAAAAATATCCTCTCAATCTGTTGGATTTAGATAATTTAGTTCAATAAAATGTATGTGCCATTAAGGACTAGTCTCCTTTGGACAGCAAAGTAAGTTTGTTGTCTTAAAAGATTATACTATTACATCAACATTGTCTCAGAAGAGTTTGCAGCTCATAACATATACTTTCTTCACCCCAACACCTCTTTGAATCTATCAAGATCCAAATCTGCAAACGGAGAATATTTCAAGCACTTAAAGCCTATCGTGGGATAAAATATTCCCTGGAAGTAGAAATATGACAAATTGCAGCAAAAGACAAAACACTCAAAATGTAAGATTTCTTATTTCCATTTGAATGGATGCACCTTTACCAAGATATCTGCCATGCTTCACACTTTTGCGAAAAATTGATACCATTCCTAGTGAAAGTTAGCTTGCTTGTGTGAAAAAATATGGGTCTAAGATTCAAATTTTGGCATCTTCTTGATAAAACATAGTTGTCCTTTTCTAAAAGGAAAGAAAGTGATGTTCTAACAACATATTAAGTCACCCAAAGCAAGAAAGACTAATAAAAGATTGTTTTGGGTTTTTTGGGGGGGGTGGAAAGGAGTTAAGTTTTGGACATCCTTGGAGATTCTATTATTAAACTCCAGAGTTTCAGTCTGAGTTAAATGATTTTTTCAACTGCAGTCTTCATGAATTGCTAAAATCTCTTTTGGCTAGATATCATATGCTCAGAAAACCAAGGACTATGGCATCATGGAAGCTTGTAGACAGACTTTCAGCATCTGTGAGATCCTTACAATGCAGTGTAGAAATGACCAGATGAGGAAGTAGTCACAAAGTTCCTCCCCCAAGTTCTAGTCAAAATATGCCAATGGACACGTATCTAATTCTGTATTTTTAACTATGGAAGACTATAAATAGATATTGAATGTTTACCTAGTAAGAATCTATCCCCCTCCATCCTCTTACCACAGCAGTCTTTGAAAATAAAAATTAAGATTTTTTTAAATCTCATGTTACTTTTAACTAGTTTGAGTATAAAACGTCTGTACTATTTCAGAACAGTCTTTTATCATATTGCAATTTTCTGAGGCAAAGCAGAAGTGATATTGCTTACTCCTGGGAATAAAGAGATAGTAAATAAAAAACTGCTTCAGTTTTAAGTATTCAGATTCTCAATATATCTTTTTATTAAGTTATCATTGTTTTAACAATTGTGATTTGAGAAAGGAGACTATTTAAACAAATTTCAGCTATGCAGCAGATGACCCAAGCTTATCCTGCAGGCACAGAAATACAGGCAGTAACATGGTTGGCCACTAGATGGCATCTGCCCACACTACTCCTTAGTTACTGTTTGATAGACATATTAGTAACTTTTTATACAAAGGAAGAGCTGTGAATTCTAAGAAAACTCTGCTTATAAATGTGTTCAGATTAAAAATACTTCCAGAGTATTAACAGTTATGTCAACCTATTTAGAGAAGCTCTGGGATATTTGCATATAACCAACACAGTGATACTCAAGCACCGAAGTACAGATTACATTCTTGAACTGAGATGGCAAGAAGAAAAGATGAATGTGGGCATTTGTGAAAAGGATCAGAGAATACTATGTGCCCAAGGACAGAGGAGTGGTGGCTCTAGAATGAGAAGTGTAGAGATCCATGGGACCCTGTCTGAGCCGGCCTTCAGCAGCTACGAGGTGCAAGAAAGGCAGAATCAGCACCTCAGATGGCTGAAGCCAGAAATACTTAACTTGCATAAAACATGCTTAGAATCTAAATGTTCTGAAGTATTCTCCTGACAAATTACTTCCAGAATTTACTTCATGTTTCCTATTGGTTAAAGATCAGTTTGCCTTTGACTAGCCTCTTAGGGTCTAGCTCTGCAAGATGCTGAAAGCCTTGGTGAAGCAATTTGGTCAGATTAGCACGTGTTGAAGTCTACATTAACATTAGAATGAATTAGAACATGTTACAAAGTATTAGGTAACACCATGTCTTTAAATCCTAGTCAAGACAAACCCACTCAAATTGACAGAAGTTGAGGACATTCACCGCTGTGCAAAATTGCATCTTAAAAGGAGAGGAAATTTAACTGACCTCAGACTTTGGGGTAAAGTCCATATAATTATGTTTTTGGAACTCTAAAGTGGTTTTTAAAAAAAATATAAGGTGAAAGTTTGTGAAAATAGTCGCCCAACAATCGAAAGCAACCTGACAAACTACCAAACGGGAGATTTCCCAAAGGTACAAATGAAAACTAAGCACCTGCTACTTGTGCCTTTAAAAATTCCCCTGCCCACACCCATTCATTTGTTTTATTATTTTGCACATATGTTTGAGAACTGATTCAGATTCAAGCATTTATACTGACAAGTGATTGAGGTAACCCTGAGAGACAGTACTGTAAATTGTGATCTTCTATTGGACTTTTCCAAGGATCTGAAAATTCTGTAAAACATCAATAAATTAAAACCTTGCAATAAACCTGAGAGGTAATCATCATCCCCACTTTAGAGATAAGGAAAAAGGGGTGAAACGATTTGCCCAAGGTCACAGAAGTCTGTGACACAGCTTAGACTAAAACCTAGGGTTCTGAACCCCTAGATCTGTGCTATAACCACAAGATCAACCATATTACACCTTTTAAAATGAAGGATACAGCTGTCTGAAGTTCACAAGAATGGTTTACAACAGGGGTGGGCAAACTTTTTGGCCCGAGGGCCACATTGGGGTTGCAAAACTGTATGGAGGGCCAGGCAGGGAAGGCTGTGCCTCCCCAAACAGCCTGGCCCCTGTGCTCTATCTACTCCCTCCCACTTCCTGCCCCCTGACTGCCCCCCCTCAGAACTGCCAGCCCATCCTACCCGCCCTGCTCCTTGTCCCGTAACCGCCCCCTCCCAGGGCCCCCCGCCCCTAACCGCCCCCCCCCCCGGACCCCACTCTCTATCCAGCCCCCCCTGCTCCTTGTCCCCTAACCACCCCCTCCCGGGACCTCACCCCAATCGAACCGCCCTGCTCCCAGTCCCCTGACTGCCCCGACCCCTATCCACACCCCGGCCCCGACAGGCCCCCTGGGACTCCACTCCTACCCAACCCACCCTGTTCCCCATCTCCTGACCCTTTCCACACCCCCCCCCCGACAGGCCCCCCGAGACTCCCACGCTTATCCAACCCCCCCCATTCCCCATCCCCTGACTGCCCTACCAAACCGCCACCCCATCCAACTGCTCCCTACGCCCTGTCCCCTGACTGCCCCTCAGTACCTCCCGCCCCTTATCCAACCCCCTGGCCCCCTTACCATGCCGCTCAGAGCAGCATATCTGGAAGCTGCACTGCCCGGCCAGAGCAAGGACACGCTCCCACGCTGCTCGGCAGGAGCGCACCGCTCCGCTGCCCGCGCGGTGGCATAACTGTGGGGAAGGGGGGACAGCAGGGGAGGGGCTGGAGGCAAGCCTCCCTGTCCGGGAGCTCAAGGGCCAGGCAGGACGGTCCCGTGGGCCGTAGCTTGCCCACCTCTGGTTTACAGGCATCTCATCCTAGGTCTAGAAATCAAACACTTGTTCAAGTAAGTTAGCACTCTTCATTTTTAAACTGCCCCACGAACATTAACATCCACACCCCTTTGTGATAAAGGGCTTCACAAAATTTACCTGACACCTACTTGCCCTCAGACTTAACTTACTAACCACAGTGAAAAGTATCTGTGCTGCCAGGCCATGCTCCCAAAACCAACATGCTGAAGTGTATTTTTTCCCTTTTTTGGGCTCACACCAAATTAAAAGCTGCGTACAGTACATCAGGACAGTCTATTTGTTTTCAGAACATTTCGCTTTTCCTTCCGCACACTGTCTTCTACTGTCTACGCTATATTTTGCTCTCCCTTCCCTTCTCCCTCAAGATCTTTGACACTTTCTTCCTGAAGTAACAGTATAATCTATACGAGCCCCCAAACTCCGATAGCATCAGACATGGAGGTTTTACTAGACATCTGATAACATGAAGGCTACATCTACAACTAGTACTAAAGCTAACTGGCCACATGGAAGTACTGAAGATACTGCTCACCACCATCCAGCCAGGAAGTGCAATCCCCAGTTGAGGAGCCACACTTGTGCCTCCAGCTACTAGGAAAGGAAAAAATGCTGGGATTCTCACCAGGGTGCTATGCCTGAACCTTGCTCAAACACATCACCTGGTGTGTTGCATTCAGCTTGGAAATGTCTTGTACATTTGAAGTGCTTCACTCACCATCACCACTGGCAACTACGTTTGTCAACAGTGTAACACTGTTGCAAAAAAGCAATCATCATTTTGGGATGTATTAGTTGGAGTGTTGTAAGCAAGACATGAGAAGTTAATTCTTCCACTCTACTCTGCACTGATTAAGCCTCAACTGGAGTATTGTGTCCAATTCTGGGTGCCACATTTCAGGAAAGTAGTGGACAAATTAGAGAAAGTCCAGAGAAGAGCAACAAAAAATAATTAAAAATCTAGAAAACATGACCTATGAGGGAAGACTGAAAAAACTGGGTGGTTTAGTCTGGAGAAGAGAAGACTGAGGAGGGGACATGATAACAGTTGTCAATACATAAAAGGCAGTTATAAAATGGAGGGAGAAAAAGTGTTCCCCTTAACTTCTGAGGATAGGACAAGAAGCAATGGTCTTAAATCGCAGCAAGGGAAGTTTAGGTTGGATATAAGGAAAAAACTTCCTGTCAGCATGGTTAAACACTAAAATAAATTGCCTAGGGAGGTTGTGGAGTCTCCATCATTAGAGATTTTTAAGAGCAGGTTAGACAAACACCTGTCAGGGCTGGTCTAGATAATACTTAGTCCTGCCATGAGTGCAGGGGACTGGACTAGATGACCTCTGGAGGTCCCTTCCAGTCCTATGATTAAGGCTAAGATTGTATCACGGAGGTCACAGAACCCAAGACTTCTGTAATATCTGTGATATTTTCGTGTCAGCCCCAGGACAGCGAGGCTGGAGCAGTCAGCTAGCGGGAGACCCCCGCAGCTCCAAGCCACCATTCCCGAGCATACCCCTGTGCTCTAGCTACCATGCCGGCGGGCGCTGGACCCCCTTCCCCCCATTTCTTTACCCTCCCACAGCAGGGCTCGGGCTTAGCCACATTTTGTCAGTTATTTTTTAGTAAAAGTCAGATACAGGTCATGGGCTTCCATGAATTTTTGTTTATTGCCTGTGCCCTGTCCCTGCTACAACAGAAGTGTCCTTTACTACTACTCCTTTCCCTCAACTTTCTGGTTGCTGTCAAGCGGGAAGTATCTGCTACTGTACCTCTTTTCCCCATCCTCTATTTTTTAGTGCTTTTCCTGTGAGAATAGCTTCAGTGACTTCCCAAGCACCAACAGGTGAAACTGTTTTTATTACCTGGGGGTTCTGCTTAGCAGCAGTGAAAGCTGTAAGAATCAGATTAGTTTTCACATCAGAGTTGGGCATTTTAATTGAAGAGTTTCTGGTTCTAGTCTTATAACCCTCAATTTCAACATCCCAGGGCTTTAACAAGGTATTTACTTAGATTGCTAAAAAGGATGGTGTGATTAAGATTTGATCAAAATACAATCTATTACAATTTACTTGGATGTGGCTACCAACATATAACTCAGGGGAGTGAATACAGAACTGAGAACATAGGACTTATTTAACTAAAGAAATTCTACCAAAAGACTGTCCTCAAACTAAGTTGCCAGCTGGAAACGCATTAATATTAATTAGCTCCTTATATTTCATATATAAAAGCCTCCCAGGTTGCAAGAACAGATTTTCTGAATAGCATGGCACTCAGTCTGGGGAGCTCTTTTAGACAGGGGAGTTAAGGAGGAAGTGCGGATCCTTCCATTTAGGTATGGCTACACCAGGTTGTGGATACAGGCGATGAGGAAACAATTGCTATGCCCTGCCCTGGATTTGCTATGATTTCGTTTCTGCTGAAGGAAAGAAGATGCCTGGTTTCATGACGTGCAAGTTTGTGGATATACCGGAGGAGAAGATACCTGGTCTAGAAGTGCAAATTTCAACTCTACACAGCATTCGAGAAAAATGAAGACGTCTAGTCAACCAAATTCAGACATCACTGGCACAGATACCACAAGAAGGATGTGAGATAAGGGATCTGGAAAGATTAGTAACTGAAGAAGCACACCAGCGATTTGTGACCAAAAGAAGAATGAATGAGGAGACAGTCAACCCAGCTAGAAGTATCAAATCATTCAGATACTCAATGAGTCAACAACCAAGAAACCTGCCTCTGCAGGAATGGAACAGCTACTAGTGGCAGAACAAAACAGAACAAAAAAAGTCAGTGATTTGAAAGGGTATGATTCACATTTCTGCAGTTAATGTTATAAAGCACAATATCATGAAATGCAAAGTTATGCTTTCAAATTTGCACACAATGGAACCAGAAGATACTTTTGAGTGGTAAGTTCTATGCTAAAACTGTACTTAAAATGTGCACTACACAAAGCAACTCTTTAATTGTCTCATCTGCACTGTGAAGAATAAGATGTTGCAGAACTGCACTCAAACTATGTGATTAGTAGATCCTTAAAAAAATTAGCAGTCATTGATAAAGGTTATTGTTACAGGTGCCCTATTTTAAATATCTTTGCTGTGTTTTTTGCACAAGAATCTAGAAGTCCCATGTTGACCCCCAAATCATTAGCAGTTGTTTACATGTTGAAGTTAGGAACCATGGTATGTTGTTTAAAGAAAGGATCCCTTGAGATCACCTTAGTCCAGCGGTTTTCAAACTATAAGGTGGGCCTCCCAAAGGAGGTGCAGGAATGTGTCAAGGGAGGGGTGAGCTGTTCGGGTTTTTTTGTTTTTTTGAAAAAGAGCTCTGGCTGTCAGCCCCAAGTGGCTGGGGCTCATGCAGAAGGGCTGTGTACACACGGGAGGCAGGGATAAAGGGGACAGCTAGAGCCTGCCACTGGGCATGGGCTCTTCTTTCCCCCTCCCTCAATTCCTCATTGGGAGGCAGCCCAGACTTGGGCTCCCTTCCCCCACCCTCTCAATCTTCCACCTGGTGGTGGTGGGGCTCCAGCTGTCAGTCTGGGGTAGCAGCAGCCGCAGCACAGTAGTAAGGATGGCAATGGGGCGCTAAGTCAGCTGTGAAAAGTGATATTGACAAAGTGGGCATTCACCCACGAAAGCTCATGCTCCAATACATCGGTTAGTCTATAAGGTGCCACAGGACTCTTTGTTGCTTTTTACTTTTCACACTGCCACCCTTACTTCTCTGCTGCTGCTGGTGTGGTGCTGCCTTCAGACTGGGTGCCCAGCGAGCAGCTGCTGCTCTCCGCTCTGCCTTCAGATCTGGGTGGCACTATATGTACTTGTAGGGGGTTGTAAATGACTACAAACACAAAGGGGGGGGGCAATGAAATACATTTGAGAACCACTGCCTTAGTCCATTTCCATCTCTAATGAGATTATTGTATCACCTTGGGCAAGTCACTTAACATTACCATGTCTCAGCTTCCCCATCTGGAATGATTTTACTGACCTGAGAGGTTTAATTAGCACTTGCAAAGTGCTTTAAGACCTCTTGATTTAGAAGTACACTCTATATACTAAGAGGCACTAAAATGGTCCAATGAATTAGAGAAGACTGACTTACAGGGGGAAAGTCTGGAAATTTTTTACAACTGACCGGTAAAGTTACATACAGAAGATATCTTCCTGATCGTGGTAACTAAATGCTTATAACGGCAGCAGCATAACATTCACGTAACTTACATTTTTATTAGGAGACAATCTCAGAAATACAAACAATAAGATGCTTTAATTTGAATTAAGCTGCTGACTTCTTACAAATGTAACTTGCAATAACTGACACTGTCTGTATTCAACTTCCTATGATTTCTCACCCTCTTCACCCTAACCCCTCCAACACACATTTGAAGGTCCAATATATCATGGCCCACTAGGAGCAGAAATTCTTTGGAGACCATAAAAGATGCTTTCAGGGCCAGTACATTTTTAAACACTCATCCTGAACTAGAAAAATATAGACTTCAATCCCTGCTAAACTCTGTGACCAAAATGAAATAGAGTCAATAGAGACCAAGAAAACTAATTCAGCAGCTTCTAATGAGTGTAAATACTGGAACTATTGTGCTGTTCAAGTCATGAAAGCACATACAGCATCCCTTAAATCTATGCCTCTTTTAAGGGTGTTTATATAGTATACTTGCTAAAGGAAATGGGGGGTGGGGAGGAATAATTATGAAGGAGTGGAGAACTGGCCAGAAGTAATATTTCCCTCTAAGAAATGCACCCACACATTTCTGAAATGAAGATCTCAGTTTAAATTAATGTCAGTGCATTATTACCCATAAATCTGCGGCATTATAACTTCCATGTCACCAAGGTTACATAAGGCCTGCATACCAAGTTCATCGTGCAAACTGCTACCGCCTACAGCAGATGCATTGTCATGTGATGCTTCTAAGTGGACACTCCCATTTCTCACCAGCAAGGAGGCGCTAGCGCTGAGCACAGCTGCCTGGGAAGGGGGGCGGGACTGGACTTTGACCTGTGTTGTGGATTGCTGGTCTTGCTGACCATCTTGAAGGCTACAAAAAAACATGGATTGGGGAAACATTACAGGGAAGAATAAAAAATAGCTAGAAGTGATGAAACAAAACTGTTAAAAAAAAAGACAAAGTTAAAATAAAGCATACCATGGGAAAGCCATTAGGCCTACTAAATGGGCCATCACAACTCAGGAGTACTGTAGAGCAGAGTATTTAGAAATTAGCTAAGTAAATATATTCCAAATCCTCTACTACACCATTTAAAAATTGCTTATTCTTACTGCTTTTTAATTTGTCCTTAAGCTCCACATAATGCTATTCTAGGGACATGTGTATTTGCATGTGAAATAGCAAAGCTGTGTAAGATACTACTTTAACTTTAAAAAAAAACCACTTAACTATCAAAGACACCATCTGTTTAATAGTTATGTGCCTCTGGTGCTTCTCAAAGCAAGAGCCGCTGAACTGCTGAATATTTGCTTTTGTCAGGGACCCACAGGAGCATTTGCTTGCCTGCTGGCTGTCCAACTACACTCTCTTCTCTACACCTTCAGGCCAAGTTACTAGTCAAACTCTAGAGTAGACCTTACAAGTAACTGGACTATAGTTACATAAACTCTGGATATATTGCTTTATTTGGCTTCCTGTTCAAGCTGAATAGAGTACAAAACCTTTGTAAAATAAAACTGTAAAACTAGATTTCTAATGTTATTAGTTTGGATTTTTTTAAAAACTGATTATTGTGGCAACATTCCATTAGAACTATTAGCACCCAATTCTGGTATAAAGAACAGAGATTCTTTTAAGTCCAAAGATATATATGTACCAAGAAATAACTTTTCAAATACTTCCGCCTAGGGTCAAGAGGCATTTACAGCCTATTTCCCTGCCAGTTTTAAAAGTTCTAAAAATACTAGTTTCCTCTTACAACCTATTCCCACTTCAAAACTACCTTTTTGATATAAAGTCTTATTATTGACCAGAAACAGACCTGAAAGGACAAAAAATGGGTAGAGTAACACACTGTAGGTGCTTATACCAAGCCATGACTAAAATCTTCTAAAATGAAGCAGCAAAAAAATATGCTTTTTAAAAATGTGTCTAGCAGATCGCATACTAGGCTACTGTTTTTAAATCTTCTTTCATTTGGTAAGGTAAGAAACTGCACGTTGCACAACTGTAATATACACAATATGTATATTTCTTTCTTTGATCAAATAAGAAATTATCCTATTTGAGCACCCTGGTATGTTGTATATTTTATGGTTTGGTTGGGCAAAACAAGTTTCCCCTGTGATGCACAGAACATCATTGCCCATTCCTTTTAGCAGTTCAGAGTGTAGGTGGTTTCTGGCGCCTTTAAGGAATATGTTGTTCTACATCTGACTAACAAGGCAACAACTAAGTATATATATAAAGTATTGTGTGGACTATACCTGATTACAGCAACAGAATATATTCTAGAACTTCTGCTTTTCAGTTCCCTTCTTAAAAAATGATTGGAAAAAACCACAAGATTATGTATTGAGAATGGGTGTTAAAAAGCACATGCAAAATAAAGCAGACATGCACACAGCACATGGAGAAAAGCAAGCTTGCAAGTCACTATACCATATTTTAACATATTTGAGATTGAATGCTTTTCAACCTTATTTAATTCAGTGTTTTGCTGCTGTGGACAAGGCTCTCGGTGAACTACATGGCAACGGAAGCCCTTAGGGAAATAAGATTCAAAGATGCATCATCCCTCAAGAATGCTTCAGTGTCTCAATTGAGCATTACCCAGAAGCGCAATAAGGCTAATCTAAACAGCCTATAATTACCTGAATAGATTTTCCTTCAAACACAGCTATAAGTTAAAAATTGTACTTATTAACTTTTTAGCTATCAAATCCTATGACAATAAGAAGGCAAAACACTGAGTAACAGTTTTATAGAATATCCAACAAAAAGCATTATTTTGTCTAGTCCACAAGATAATTCTGAACACAAAAAGCTTCTGGAGCCATTCCATTTCAAACACAAGTAAATTTAGAAGTCAAATCTAAAGTCGGACACTAGTACAGACTGTCACGTACACTGAAGTATTTGTGGCTGCTACTCTGAAACCGTACACTGAAGTGTTAGTGTACAGCGTTATGTCTAAAGTGCCCAGCACACTGCTGGTACTTATCAGGGGTATTGGAAGTACACCTCTACCTCGATATAACGCTGTCCTCGGGAGCCCAAAAATCTTACTGTGTTACAGGTGAAACTGCATTATCTTGAACTTGCTTTGATCCACCGGAGTGCGCAGCCCCGCCCCGGAGCACTGCTTTGCCGCGTTATATTGGGATAGAGGTGCAGTCTGTTTTTAAATGGGGCAACGTATGTCCATGTACCTATTTTACCACCATGCCTTTAGAGTTTACTGGAGATTTTAATTTAAAATCTTTTTCTTGTCCAAATATCTAGTTACGCAATGCGATTAGTCTATTTTAATAAAATGTTTCACTACCAAGACACCCTTGTAAAAATGTATGTTGGAAACTTCAAATGGGATTGCACAAGTCTTCTAACGACCGTCTCTATGACATCTAATATTATGCCACAGTCAAGAGATTAGGAAAGAAAAGTTTCATTGGCAAGAGTATTAGAGAAAACAGTATCAGGGCAATTAAAGGTTAATATGCCTAACTGTTATTAAAAGTTTAAAACTTGCAGCAAGAGAGTTTATTAGCAATATAGGAACTAGATAGAGAATTACTTCTTATTAGCAGAGATAGAAAATGCCTACCTATTTGCAGCGATCAATACTTTTCCAATAAATTACTAAAATCAGTTCATAATGGATTATATTCATATTTCTCAGCATTTCTTTTTTACACATTAAGTTTTTATTTCTTACTTCACGGGTCTCTTCAGTGCACATACAACTCCCATTAACACCAAGTTACACAAACAAAGGGAGTATCTTTTTATTTCTACTAGTTATATAGAAGTCTGAAGAATATTTAACATTAATAATTAATAATAATATTTAACATTAATAATTAATATTTAACATTAATAATTATGTTAAATAACATAATTTAACATTATGTTATATTAAAATAACATAACATTAATGAAATAAATAAATTTCAGTTTGTATCTCAAACAAATTTGTGACAAATAACCAGTGACCCTCTTGCTCTAAGAATGAGGTCATTTGGAACACTGGTTGACTGGCAGTTAGATATAAAATAGGTTAAGACATTTTAAACTATAATATATTGGGCTCCCAGCCAGCATCACAAATAATACTTTTAGTAAGGTGTCTGCTACCAGTATTTGGCTCTGCATGTATATTTCAAATACTTAATTTCAGTTTATTTCTGGTGATGTGCTTCTTTGTACAGTAACTCCTCGTTTAACAGTGTAGTTATGTTCCTGAAAAATGCAACTTTAAGTGAAAATGTTAAACAAATCCAATTTTCCCATAAGATTTAATGTAAATGCAGGGGGTTAGGTTCCAAGGAAATTTTTTTTTGGGCAGACAAAAGACATTATATACTGTACTGTACTGCGGTTGGGAAGTGCCCCTGGCTTACCCCACACAGGCACAACCCGCTGCAGGCAAGGACACTAAGAAGCACCTTTGCAGCAGCAGCGGCAGCTTCCCCGGAGAAGAATGCTCCAGGCCCGCCTCTTCCTGTCCCCGCTCCACTCCAGGCCCACCTCTTCCCACCCTCTACTCCACCTCCTCTCAGGAGCATGCCACATCCCTCCCACCCACCAAAAAAAAAAAGTCCTAAGCCCCGCCAAACAGCTTAGGACTTTCTGGGAGGGAGGGGGAGAAGCAGAGAAGCTCTGTCTCTCCACTCCTGCCCCCCCCGCCAGAAAATCCTAAGCGCCACTAAACAGCTGTTTGTCGGCTTAGCACTTTCTGGGAGGGAGGGGAAGAGCAGAAACACTGCGCTTCCTCGCTCTTGCCCCTCCCTCCCCAAAAGTCCTACACACGAAGTGCTGGGCACCGCTAAACAGCTGTTTGGCGGCGCTTAGGACTTTCTGGGAGGGAAGGGGAGGAGTGGAGACACGGCGTTTCCCTGTTCCTCCCCCTCCCTCCCAGAAAGTCCTAAGTGCTGCCAAACAGCTGTTTGGCGGTGGGGAAAGCGCTGGGAGAGAGGGGGAGAAGGCGGAGAAGTGGAACTTTTGCAATGCTCCCTTGTAAAGTCGCTGCTCTTCCACAGAATCTTACAAGCAGGCAGCCAAACAACATTATAAGGGAGCATTGCACAACTTTAAACGAGCATGTTCCCTAATTGAGCAGGGACGTAACATTGAAACAACGTTAAGCGGGACGACATTAAATGAGGAGTTACTGTAGATGTTCAGAGATCTGAGATAATGGGTTCTGGTTTTCATTTACACAGGAATAAATTGGAGCATGGGCAACACATATAAAGAAGGTAATTTACCTGGCCAGAATTTTTCTCTGTTCTCTGGTTCTTGAATATTTCTTTTTGAATAAGAAGTTATGTCCTTAAAGTTCAGCTCTTTCATTGTCCCCACAACAAAATCCACTTGTATGTCAGAGGCAATCGTGTCATGGAAATCTTGGTGCCTACACTAGCGGGGAGAAGGAGGAAGCTGCCAACTCCAGATTTAAGCAGCAGGGACACCTGAGATAGTTCCTCATTTGCTTCCTATTCTGCTCTCTCTGATCCATGTAAGTCACAGACATTACCATTCTTGGGCTGATGTGCAATGATTAGTGCTCACACTTATCTGCATGATCTACAGACAAAACAATTGCACTACTCTCCCTCAGAAGAGCAGAGAACACAATGCAAGTGAATATGATTTAGAGCACACAGAGGTGACTCATGAAAGTATGGAGAGTTGCTACAGCCCACACTGTTAAGTTATTCACTTTTTTTTTAAATTGTTTTTAATCATCTATGTTCAATAAGAATAAAGATCAACATCTATTTTTCCCTTTAGTAAAATTTATTTTAAAAAAATCAACTCAATTAAGCATTGCTATGTACCGTAATAGCCAATAAAAATGCACCTCATTCACTTGTATCTTGAATAATGGAAGTTGGCTAGATGGGTATCAGAAGCCAAGCTATCACTAATTACTCCTTAAGTATACTCTGGTCTAACCTCATCTGAGCTTCTTGAGCTCCTGTCTCCTGGGCAGTTTCTCCCTCTCATTGGCACTGCCTTTCCAGCTGATTACAAGTGCCTAGGGTCAGACCTATGCATCTTCATTAAAAAGTGGCTTCCAAAATTCAGGAGGCACATGCCTATATACCTGCAATAAACCAATGCAACTCTGATGTGAAGCGGAGAGAAAAAATAACTGATCTTTGATGTGGGAACAATGGAGAAATGCCCACATTTGGGAGAAAATGGAAGAGACAACTTGAGTAAGGTTCAGACACAGAAAGCAGATTTTAAACTTCCTTTCACCCCCACCCCCTTAAACTAGGATGAGCCACTGCATGGAAACAAGTAGGGTGTCAAATTCTGCATCTTATTTTTAGAATCAAATAGGAGATGATCAAACTGGGGAGGAATGTGGGAAAGTGTAAACTGTTTTACATTAGATTTACATTTTCTTCAAAATAAAATGTCATCTTCAAAGTGGGAAAGAAGATGTGTACATTTTTATTTAAGTGTGTCTCTCCTTTTGCCCCAAAAGAAGAGAAAAATCGATGCCAAGTGTCTCAAAGCAGGACCTTGGAAGCATCAATCCCGATATCCAAGGATATTTTAGAAACTCTGTCTAGTAGTTGCTTCGGTAGTGCCATGCTGAAGCCATGATTCCCTGCCTCCTGCTTAAGAACTGTTTGGCTTAGACAGCATTAAAGATTTAAGGCATTAGTTTGCTCAGTTTCTGTACTCTTTCAGGAAAAGAAATTACAGGAGTACTACTGAAATTTAAAGCTGGACAGCTCATAATATTGGGAGCAATTAACTTAATTTAGAAGGTTGAGGACAGGCCTTAAAAATACAGAGATATATACTATTACTTTAACATACATTTGGTATTTGATATGAGTAGAGTTAGCATCAAGCAATAATATGGGATTTATTGCATTTAAAAACAAGATTATGCTAGTTTATGAATTATTTCAAATACTTCTATTTTGACAGGGTTGATTGCTGGCTCTTTATGCAGTGATTTGCTGCATTCTAAGATCTAGAACTTTTGCAGGACGGTTTAGCGGTTTACATTATCCTGCTAATTTTATGGTGCAGATATCTTCCCCGCTACAGTTCCTGAGAAGTGTGAGTACTCCTATTCTCCTCTTCCCCCTTGGAAGGAAAAAGAGATGCTGATTTAACATTTTCTTATTTATGTTTAAATTTTAAAGTATCTAAAGATTTGACATGAAATTAAAGTGAAAGAGAACTGAGTATAAGTCAGTTTGTTACCGTTAATTCGTTTTGTGGTTGATCTAAACCCACATGTGCCATGTTAAGAGATTGGCTAACCTTGTCATTGTGGGGGGGGGAAAAAAGTGCCACGTACACATGCACAAATTCAGCTAGTCCAAAGACATGCAGAGACAGCCCAAAAAGGGTTAAAGGTGAGGAGAGAAGGGAAGTGCTTTTTGGAAATGCTAGTGGGTGTGGGAAATAGTCTGCTGCATGCATGCTAAAGATGGTGGAACATTTAGATACCATACCTGAGGGGCGATCCGATGAGCAATGTGGGAGGGGTGGGATTACTCCCTGCATTGTGCCGGCGCCGTACTGCCTGACGCCTAAATGTGCTGCGTTCACGGTGAAACATGACAGTCTCCTCGCTGGCTTGTGCTGCTGCATCAAGACAGACTTTAGGTCAAACAGGAACCCAGCCCCAGTTATATACATAGCAACTGAAGTCTCTCCCTTCCCCCACCCACACCTCAGTTAATGAATTTTGCAGCAAGAGAACTTTTCACTTACTGTACTCAAGTCATTTACTACTGTCATCTTTTACCTTAAATAGGATCACAAAAGCACATTTATTATAGCTAGATTTATTTTTTCTTTAAATATACACCCTACTTGTCTTTCCCCATGTCCAAATAGCCAGGATTCCAAAAAGTTTTGTCTACAAGGCTTTAGATTTTGCTGGGAAGGGAACTGGATTAACTTCTTCAGCTCCCTAATGTAAGGCATAAATTATAGGTGGAGCTGGTACCACTGCCTATTAAGGTTGCTTGATACTTCCCATTATAGGACCCTCTTTTCAGTTGCACATAAATTTCACCAAACTTGAATCATTTGGTCTGAAGGTTTCTATGCTGGGTGTTTGCCTCAGGCTGAATTTTTGAGAAAATTTCAGCCAGAATTCTTCAGCTGTTTCCAAGAACAAGGCTAGAGAAAAATACATTTTCCCACATTAAAAGATTATGTACTTTTCCTTGAAAAGCTCTAATCTCCATCCTTAGAAGCAGGGAGTGGCAGCAAGGTGTCAGAGATATATCTTTTTCCATCTCTGTGAAAAATTGGCCCATATTTGGTCAAGGTATAAACCTCAGAAATAAAAGTTAGTTCACACATGCTCAGTGGCATCATCTTACATTTGAGCAGCTAAACTCCCAGAAAATTGCATCTGTACTGGGCATTTTTCTGCCCAGGCCAGAGGATGACTTTTCCTGTTTTTTCAGCTCTGGGCTGCCGCAGGCCATTCTGGGTCCAGGTCTGGACACCTTAAATGAGGGCAGGGCACTTGTCTCTTCAGTGCTCTCAATGACTCTCCTGCTGGGTCCAGACATTCTAAAGAATAGCACTACAATGAGGAGCCAGGGATAGACTAGAGAAAGGATTGGAACAGTCACAGGTTGGAGGAGACAGGACAGAAGGGGTCATGTTTGGGGGTAGACGGGAAGTGAGCCCCCTAAAGAACAGTCCTCTCTAAAGTCTGGAATGGAACCCATTATTCCCGAGTCCCACCATTCATCTGCTGTCAACAAATATTTGAAAGCCACTCTCATGCTGGTCCACATAGAGGACGACAACCTACCATTACTATCATTTACTGCCATTAGGTCAGCAGAGGACTGTGCTGTGTATCTAAAGGCTCCAACGCTGCTGATGACCCTTATGAGTATCAATATGGCACATGGCATTTTTGCTTTTTCAGTTTGTTTTTTAAAAGATAGGAAGACACACACGCACACACACACAAAATCTACATTAAAAGAACATCAATGTTGAAAAGTCAAGAACTCAAAGTTTGGAAACTGCAGAGTTAAGTCTACATAAAACCTTAATTCAGCCCCCTTGTGCATATGCATTTGTATAGTCTTTAGTTACATGATCATATGCTAGAAACCCCCTTTCCCATTCAATGTACAGGATGGACCTGCCCTGGGGATGATTCAGAGGTGTATACTGAAAGGAGACTGTTGGCTATAGAACCCCTGCTTCCCTTTTTGAAGAAACGGGAAGGTATATAGTGAATGAGGCAGGGGATTGCTGGAAAAGAATTTAATACTCTGAAGAACTGCCCTGGAGAACTGAACTGAATTCTATTCCTGCCTGTGTCACACAGTTCCTATGTGATTCTATTCAAGTCACTTATATCAATCTTTTCACAGATGGTCACTAATTGTGTGGTATTCCTCATGTTTTGGTTGTCAGACTTCTGACCCTGGGGTCTGATTTACAAAAAGGGCTGAGCACTCACCACTGCAACAGAAGTCAATGGGAGCTCTGTCTTAAACATATTAAGTGCTATATAATACTAAAATCACTCTCAAAAATCAGGTTGTAGGCCTGTAAAACAGGGATAACACCGCCCCACTCAGACCACAATGGGGTTTTGAAAATAAATTAAATTAGTCTTTGAGTGCTCCACAAGTATTATAGTGATGAATGCCACAGAGAAATCTCAAAAGAAAGTTAATAATTTTGTCTGTAGAGTAGGATTTGAATAGGAAGGACAAAACAGGTGCCTGGGACCACACTATGAACAATGTGGAGAAAACAAAACAATGAAATAGTTACTCATTAACTGTACACTGAATGAAGCAGGGGTCCTATGGAAAAATATTGATCAGGTAATTAAGGACTATATCAGAGTACATATGCACAGGGGGAACTAATCAAGTTGCCCAAGCAACCATAATTCTGACATTTACTAGCTTATGCATGCTTGACTTTGCAACCTTAATGATGTTCTTTTAATGTAATTTTTGTGTGAACAATGTTCTAGATAATCTGACAGTGACTCCTATTGGGATTTTTCATGATCTTGAGACTTTCCCTAAGGGTGGCAAGGGCAGCCCTCAGATGCATTTCAGCCTCTGGAACCAAGAGACAACATTTTGGGATTTAGTTGTCATTAGGCCACCCAATTGACTTGTATGAAAGCCATTATGTATTACTACTTTTAACTGCAGGACCAAAAAAAAGCTTTTGACTGCAAGGACCTCTCCTGCTGTCAAATTCAGACCACTGAATAGTTATGAGTTAGCGAATGTTATATAAGTCTGTCCTCTCAAGAAGCTACATGTCAAAGCTGCAACCAAGAAACTCAGTCTAATGTAAACAAGTAAACTAGTGGCGCAGAAAGAATGGTATTCTAGTTTAAACCAACTTAAGCAAGACCATTAAGACATCAGGCTGAACAAGTTTAATTTGTTGTTTTTTAAAAAAGCAAAGCATCATTCTGAAAGTGCACAAGATTTAAAGCACTGCATCATTATGAACATGTAAGACTAAGTACAGTTAAAATAAAGCTAGTAATTCTGTATCTGACCCTATGCTTGAAGAAAGGGGATGGAGACAGAAATCTCAAGCAAAATGTCTGCTATTTGGTTCACGGCTAGTAATGGAAGATGAAGTTCCTAAGCCAGTTTCTATCCCACTCTAGAATTTGTTTAACCATGACGAAGGCAGCCCTATTTTAGAACGTAAGGCTCCTTTAGTGTTGAACAGAAGGTTATTTTGTAAGTCAGTATTTGAGCAGAATTGATGTTATTTACAACCTCTTTTAGGAGGGCAGTTTATCTAGACTGAATAGTAGTAACTCACATTTGTACAGTGCTACCATCTGGGGATTGTGAACTTGTGGTCCATACAAAAACTTGGGCTCTTAAGACCTTTGAGAGAAGTCCGGCATCTGTGTTCACATGTAAATTTCAACAGCCAATATCATTTAGATTTGAGAGGTAGATAACCTCGGTTGTGTCTTGGCCAACACTTGCTCTCAGTAAAACTGATTCTACTCTACAATGCAGGACTGAAGAGTGCAGGACTGGTTCCACTGTCTACAGCATCACTCACAAGACTCACCTCATGGAATTATTTTGGGAAGATTTCTAGACTAAGAAAGGAACTACCATAAAAATCAACCTAAATTCATGTATGTTATAAGAAAGGTGGAGTTTATATGTAATCTTAATATTACAGGAATAGTTCTATATTATTAGCAGAGTATAACAGGATTATTGTAATTGTCTGAAAACTAGCTCATTAATTAGTTGCATCTTCACTTAATAAAAAGCCCAGTTTCAGTGGGTCAAAGTCAATCTTTGAAGTAAATCAGTTTACATAAGCAAGGCTCCCCAAGATCATAAATGTCTGTCTGGGAAAATTCTGTTTACAATACAACCTTTGGCTCTCAAGTGTTGAAATTCTACAATATTAAGGTGTGTTTGAAAAAGTTAAACTTTCTCCTGTTTAGCGATTTATTTTAATGAGCCATCTGAGACTTACTATCTATTTCCAAGATATGAAAATCAGGACGAAGTTTACAAGACACATACAAGTAGGTATGTATGCTACTGCTCAGAGATCAATACAAGAGCTATTGTGGAGGCCCAACAGAAACTTCAGCCCACCAACCCATACTTCCAGCTGTTGGGAGGAAGATTAAGTAGAACTTATCCCAGAGCACCCCAGAGCCTGCCGAGGGAGTGGGAGGGGAGAGAGTGGTCTTTCATGGAAGCCTTTGGATGTACAGCATCCCTCCCTGATTTCTGGATGAGACAATCTCTGCCTGCCTGCCTCCTCTGTCCAGATCCTGCAAAAAACAGATGAGAGCGAGGGGTTGTAGGAGTAGGATTTTATATTTGTATTAGAGGTTATAATGATTGACAGTTATAATAATGTAATATGTATTAATGTATGATTTGATCATTCTGCCAGCCACCCTTTTTGACTAGCAGAAAGGAATGACCCTCTGGGACATTGGTAGAAACGCATCTGACAGACTGCCAGTGTCTGTACTGATGTTAAGGCAGGGACAAACCAGAGCAATCCTTGTGGCTGATTATGGTCAACCTCTGTTTTAGGATAAGTTACAATGTTGACTATGGGGTCTTGTTTCCTATTTGCATTACAAATTAGGCCCTTTAGTTAAGTATACATTTCTTTGTTTTAAGGTTTAGTAAGTAAGAGACAGGATCTTGTATTGTGTCTATGTCAATGAGATTGGAGGCATGATGAAGGCCCGGGCCTCAATGTGAACTGTTTTGGTCACAAGATTTAGTAAGGTTTAATTTACAATGTCTTTTTTGCTCAACATAAAACACTGCTCTTTGTATACCAGGGGTTCTTAAACTTTTGTACCGGTGACCCCTTTCACATACCAAGCCTCTGAGTGTGACCCCCCCTTATACATTAAAAACACTTTTTTATATATTTAACACCATTATAAATGCTGCAGGCAAAGCAGGGTTTTGGGTGGAGGCTGACAGCTTGCAACCCCCCATGTAATAATCTCACGACCCCCTGAGGGGTCCCGAACCCCAGTGTGAGAACCCGTTGTATACCTTCGAAGGTCTCTGTAAAAGACTGTGAATAAGGAATGAAGGCATCAGGAAAAGATAAGGTGTGAAGGCCATTGTTAAAATCAGATGGTCAATGAAGGAGGAGTGAAGACACTTAACGACACCAGCGCATCCATGATTAAGGAAGGGCAAATTGACGACTTTGAGGTGGAGGCTGGCACCCCTAAAGACAAGATAACTGATTAAATCTGAAACCAGGAAAGGATGACCCTCTCGAAGGTGCTTTGGCATGTTAACATCAAAAGATAACACCAATTAAGGAGTAACTGGTCATAATTTTCACAGCAAAATCCATAGACTTCAGCGGAGAAAAAGGACTATAAGAACAGGGTGCTTTGCCATGGAACTTTGGGTTCGTCTTGCCACAACTCCAGGAGCATCAGATCGTGACCAACAGAGCCCGGCTCCCCTCTGCGACCAATCTGGCTGGCCACTAGATTGATCCAGACTCTGGACTGGTAACTATAAACATTGACTGGCAGGACTGTGTACATGGTGCGTGAGAGTGTGTGTGAGAGACTGAAAAGCATATGCTAACTGCTGTATTCTGAATAAATGCGACATATTGCCTTTTTCCCTGAAAAAAATCCTGTGTGCTTCTTATAAGCATAACAGGGTGCCTTAATTAGTTTATCCCACCCTCAGCCTCTGTTTTGTTTTAATCCACCCTTCACTGCCAAGTGCTGGTTGCCTGACTGTTGCTATTTATGGCTTTTTCCCCCCAAGCACCAGCAAAGTGAAGCCAAGAACCCTGATCTACATTAGTGTTTTACCCACTGATGTAACTGCTCAGGGGTTTTATTACTCTGGCCTGGCCTGCTTACAAACTAGCACCAGACTGGCTAGATTCCAGTGAACAGTGCAAGCCTTGAACGGACATATTTCAGTTTAGTTTAAACCTGATCCTAATATATGAATTTCTTGGCCAAAGTATAGGCAAGGTCCAGATTCCAGAGGAAAAAAAAATTTAAAAATAGTGGTAAGTACATAAAAAGATTTCAGGGTCCATTCAAAAGTGTCTGGAGGTCCAGATTTGGCCTGTGGTGCACCTATGACAACCCCTGGTACTAATGGCTTTAAGCTAAATTGTAAAAGCCTAGTTTAACAATCAGTTTAAAAAAATAATCACAATTTAAGTTAAACTAGTGCAACTCTGAGTAAAAAGATTCTTTTAAATTTCACTAGATTGCTGGTTAGGGTAAAAAAGCCACTATGAGCAACAGCACAAGCACTGGATCCTTCTTTTAGAGAGAGTAATGAAGGCAATACTGTATCACCACACACCTGGAAGTAAGGCTGTCAATTAATTGCTATTAACTCACATGATTAACTCAAAAAATTAATCACGATGAATTGCACTGTTAAACAGAATACCAATTGAAATTAAAGTTTTGCATATTTTTCTACATTTTCCAACAGTGATTTCTATTACAACACAGAATACAAAGTTGTACAGTGCTCACTTTATATTATTTTTTATTACAAATATTTGCACTGTAAAAATGATAAAAAGAAATTGTATTTTTCAATTCACCTCATACAAGTACTGTAGTGCAATCTCTTTATCTTGAAAGTGTAACTTACAAAACGTAATTTTTTTTGTTATATAACTGCACTCAAAAATAAAACAATGGAAAACTTTAGAGCCTACAAGTCCACTCAGTCCTATTTCTTGTTCAGTCAATCGCTAAGACAAACAAGTTTGTTTACATTTATGGGAGATAATGCTGCCAGCTTCTCATTTACAATGTCACCCGAAAGTGAGAAAAGGCTTTTGCATGGCACTTCTGTAGCTGGCATTGCAAGGTTATTTATGTGCCAGATATGCTAAACATTTGTATGCCCCTTCAAGCTTCGGCCACCATTCTAGAGGATGTTTCCATGCTGATGATGCTTTTTTTTTTTTTTTTTAAACAAAAAAAGTCAATTAAATTTGTGACTAAACTCCTTGGGGGAGAATTGTATGTCTCCTGTTCTACCCGTATTCTGCCATATATTTCGAGTTATAGCAGTCTTGGATGATGACCCAGCACAGAACACTTTCACAGCAGATTTGACAAAACGCAAAGAAGGTACCAATGTGAGATTTCTGAAAATATCTACAGCACTTGACATATGGTTTAAGAATCTGAAGTTTCTTCCAAAATCTGAGAGGGATGTGGTGTGGAGCATGCTTTCAGAAGTCTTAAAAGAGCAACATCCAATGCGGAAACTACAGAACCCAAACCACCAAAAAACAAAATCAACCTTCTGCTGGTGGCATCTGACTCAGATGATGAAAATGAACATGCGTCGGTCCACTCTGCTTTGGATCATTATTGAGCAGAACCCTCCATCAGCATGGAGGCATGTTCTCTGGAATGGTGGTTGAATAATGAATAGACATATGAATCTTTAGCACATCTGGCATGTAAATATTTTGCGACACCAGCTAAAACAGTGCCATGTGAACACCTGTTCTCACTTTCAGGTGACATTGTAAACAAGAAGCAGGCAGCATTACCTCCTGCAAATTGTAACCAAACTTGTTCAGCCAATCACTCAGACAAACAAGACGTGGGACTGAGTGGACTTGTAAGCTCTAAAGTTTTACTTTGTTTTATTTTTGAACAAATATTTTTATTTTTTGCAGGTTTTTTTGTACATAATTCTACATTTGTAAGTTCAATTTTAATTATAAAGCAATTGCATTACAGTACTTGTAGTAAGTGAATTGAAAAATACTATTTATTTTGTTTTCTACAGTGCAAATATTTGTTATAAAAATATACAGTGAGCACTGTATTGTGTTGTAACTGAAATCAATATATTTGAAAATGTAGAAAACATCAAAAAAAAATAAATGGTATTCTTATTGTTTAAAAGCACGATTAATCACGATTAATTTTTTAAATTGTTTGGCAGCCCTAATTGGAAGTCTACCTTCCCAATGTACCGTCTAGAACTTTATTTTAAAGAAAAATTCTGCAGAAGTCGATAGGTTGCATTCCCACCAATAGTATGGTGGTCAAGTGATTTCTTCAAAACCTCAATATAAAACTATCCGATCCATTAAGCAGCAGACTGTACAGTTGGAATATATGAACACTAGCTGAACCATCCTGTCTGTTATACATGCATTTCTAAAGCCTACTTGCTTTCCTTTTGTACATATAGGTGAAGGCACATACACATCATTAAGTGCTTTATGCAGAATTATGTAACAAAGCTTGAAACAGTTGTGAGAGGTCAAGAAGCTAAACTAGGGGTCGGCAACCTTTCAGAAGTGGTGTGCTGAGTCTTCATGTATTCACTCTAATTTAAGGTTCTGCGTGCCGGTAATACATTTTAACATTTTTAGACGGTCTCTTTCTATAAGTCTATAATATATAACTAAACTATTGTTGTATATAAAGTAAATAAGGTTTTTAAAATGTTTAAGAATCTTCATTTAAAATTACATTAAAATGCAGAGCCCCCCGGACTGGTGGCCAGGACCCGGCAGTGTGAGTGCCACTGAAAATCAGCTCACGTGCCGCCTTCGGCACGCGTGCCATAGGTTGCCTACCCCTGAGGTAGACTGTATATATTGTTATATAGTATATTACTAATTTTAAAGAGAACACATGTTGCCATAAAATAAACTAATCTTTGATTCTCTTTCATAGCAGATTGTGTGTTTGAATACTTGAGGTAAACATAGGTGTGGAGAAACCCTGACTCCTTGGTTCAATGAAGTATGCTGCACCTCTCATGCACAAATCATTGTTCTCAATCCAAACTGAACTTAAAAATTGAAAGAGAAAATGCAAGTGGTGAAAAAGCAATGTTTCCTCCTATTACTGAAATTAAGGAGGCTCCATTCAATTTTATACTAACGAAGAGTACCCACCACAGAATCCCAAATTAATCCTCAAATCAGTGTGGTTTGGTGAACTCCTAAGTGAAAAGAAGGCAGCTAAGAAAAGAGGGACAAGCTGCAGAGGCGGAGTAAAATTTTTCAAAACACACAACTAAGGAGCCTAAGTGTCTTTGAAAATCAGTGGCACTAAAGTTCAAGTGTTTTTGAAAATTTTGCCTTCTGACTAAGCACAATTAAACTCTTAAAACACCTGAGTGATCTTCTGAAATTCCATTTATGTGGCTAGTTGACTACATTTGAACTGGATTTTAAAAAACCCACCTGTAACTAACAAGTGCTGCAAACTCACCATGTCATCTGAAAGTCAAGACTGATTATTAATGGCTTGTGCATCACACACTATAGTGAGGAAAAGCCTAATGTCTATTCATGTCCACGTTTTCAATCTGGGTGCCTGAAATTTGGCACACAGATTAGATCTGTAACATTAAGCATCTGCATCCCATCCACGATCTGCAAACATGGTCCGCGGATATCTGCAGGTTTGCAGGGCTCTAGGAAGCAGGACACAGACAGAAGTTTGAGCAGGAGGAAGAAAGGGGACAGACAGGGCAAGGTCAGAGGAAGCCAGCTGACCAAGGGGGAGAGGCCCTATGTTTTAGAAGAGAAGGGAACTCAGAAAGCTGCTGGAGGAGGATCCTGCATCCCACAGAGGACTCTGAATCCAGCCCTTGCAATTCCCCCCCCCCCCCCCAAAAAAAAAAAAAAACCACACACACACAAAATTCTGGAGTGGAGAAGAAGAGCTGGTTGGGAATTTTCTGATGAAGCTTAGTTTCATTAGCAAATGCCAGCTCAGTAGAGTGAAGTAGTCTGCTGAATCTATTACAAATTCAAAAAAAACTTCTGAAGCACAGCAGAGTGCCAACCCCTCCTCCCACCCCCAGTGGCACAGAACCACAGTGCCTTGCTTCTCTCCCTCCCCCTTCAAACTCCTCCTAGGGACAGAAAGGCATAGCACCTCTCCAGCTCCAGTTGGGGATGTTGGTAAGGAGTGGCTGAGCTCTCTTGCTTCCTGGCAACCAGGCTGGAAGTCTCTAGTCCAGTGGTTCCCAAATTTGTTCCGCCAGGCCCATTGGTCTGAAGCAGTGAACCGCGGCCACTGGGAACCGCGATCGGCCGAACCTGCGGACATGGCAGGTAAACAAACCGGTCCGGCCCGCCAGGGGCTTTCCCTGCACAAGTGGCGGAACAGGTTTGGGATCCACTGGTCTAGTCAGTTTCACAAATATGAGGTTTTCCTCCCCTGAAATCCCTTTCTATGGATATTTTGTTTTTGAGGTTTCATCCTGCTTCAGAAGCAAGTTCTGAAAAAATATAAACATTTTTGCAGAAAGGGATTCCTTTTTTCAGACACGTCAAGCGGAGAGGAAACTGTGGCAGAGAAATGCCTGGAGGTTTTTTTTTTTTTTTTTAAAAGGTTTGAGACTGTGTATGTTAGAATTCTGTGTTATGTGCTACACCTACCCCGAGGCCCCTTGAAGAGGTAAACCTGAAGTCTCATACCTTTGGGTGGAGTTCTGGAAGGTGTGTCTAAGCTACCTTGGTAAAGGAGCAGGAAGTCAACAGCAATCCTGGCGGCCTAGGCAGCTAGTTGTGGGACTCCACTTCCGTGAAGGGAGTAACTCTGCTTGAACTAGGGCACTAAAATTAGGAGCATAAGCTGTGGCTATACACGAGGCAGCTCAGGCTAGCTGAGCAAGTACAATCCCACTCAACCTCCTGGACGTACTCAGGCAGCTAGCTCAAGCTGCCGCCATGGCTACACTATTATTAGACACTAGCTCAGACAAAGAATATCACCTCCCAGCTGCTGTGTAGACATCTCCTGGGCACCTACTCTCAGGCTATGTGTCAGGTGCACGTACCAAAGAAAAGAGCAGTGCTGCAGCCTACTGAGACTCAGAGAAGCTTAAATCACACAGGGGTTTCAGTGATTGGAGCCACTCTCAGTAACCTGGAGAAATGCCAGCAGGAAGAGCCTGACCAGTTTGTAACAGCGGGTTAACCAGGTTTCAGGAAAAAGAGGAATTGGAAGGCTCAGATGTTTTGTTATAGTTCGGAATCTTACAAACAGAAGAAGAGACCTGGCACCAAGTAGCTGTTAAACAGAGAGGGCATTTTAGTTTCTAATATGTAAAAAGTGTGTTTCAGAGAGTGAAACACAAAATGGCATAAAAATCTCTTGTCCAGCATAGAGGTGCAAAGACAGCTCAAGAGAATGAGATCATAAGACATTCCAGGATAGTGGTACTGAAAGGTAGTGAACTGGAAAGCTTACACATCTAGGAGATCCAGTACCTGTGGGCAGATCCTCGGTTGGTGTAGATCGTTGCCATACTTTCACAATGGAGCTATGGCAATTTATACCAGCTGAGAATCTGCACCCTTGATTTCTTTGCAGAGATTACTTTCTGCCAAAGGAAGGGAAGAAATTACACAATTTTTGGTGGATGTAATATATCTATCAAGCATCCACAGAAAATTATGCCCAAGATTGGCCATAACTCAAATGTGAAATTGCAGGACTATTAACTGTCATCTGTAACCCATCATTTAAATCAGCTTCTGTACCAAATGACTGGAGGATAGCTAATCTGATGCCAATTTTTAAAAAGGGCTCCAGAGGTGACCCTGGCAACTACAGGCCAGTAAGCCTCACTTCAGCACTGGGCAAATTGGCTGAAACTATTGTAAACAACAAAATTGTCAGACACATAGATGAACATAATTTGTTGGGAAATAGTCAACATGGTTTTTGTAAAGGGAAATCCTGCCTCACCAATCTACTAGAATTCTTTGAGGGGGTCAACAACCATGCGGACAAAGGAGATCCAGTGGATATAGTGTATTCAGATTTTCAGAAAGCCTTTGACAAGGTGCCTCATCAAAGGCTCTTAAGCAAAATAGGCAGTCATGGGATAAGAGGGAAAGTTAACAAACAAACTTTTAACAAACTGGTTAAAAGATAGGAAACAACAGGGTAAGAATAAATGGCCAGTTTTCAGAATGGAGAGAAGTAAATAGTGGTGTCCCCCAGGGATCTGTACTGGGACCAGTCCTATTCAACATATTCATAAACGATCTGGAAAAAGGGGTATATAGTGAGGTGGCTAAATTTGCAGATGATACAAAACTACTCAAGATAGTTAAGTCCCAAGCAGACTGCAAAGAGCTACAAATGGATCTCACAAAACTGGGTGACTGGGCAACAAAATGGCAGGTGAAATTCAATGTTGATAAATGCAAAGTAATGCACATTGGAAAACATAATCCTAACTATATATATGCACACACACACAATGATGGGGTCTAAATTTGCTGTTACCACTCAAAGAGATCTTGGAGTCACTGAATAGTTCTCTGAAATCATCCACTCAAGGTGCAGAGGCAGTCAAAAAAGTGAACAGAATGTTGGGAATCATCAAGAAAGGGATAGATAATAAGACAGAAAATATATTGCCTCTATATAAATCTATGGTATGCCCACACCTTGAATACTGCGTGCAGATGTCGTCGCCCATCCTCAAAAAAAAAAAAAAGATATATTGCAATTGGAAAAGGTTCAGAAAAGGACAACAAAAATGATATAGAACGGCTTCCATATGAGGAGAGATTAATAAGACTGCCTTTTAGGCTTGGAAAAGAGGCGACTAAGGGGAGATATGATATAGGTCTATAAAATCATGAGTGGTATAGAGAAAGTAAATAAGGAAGTGTTATTTACTCCTTCTCGTAATACAAGAACAAGAAGCCACCAAATGAAATTAATAGGTAGCAGGTGTTTGTAAAACAAACAAGTATTTTTTCATGCAATACACGGTCAACCTCTGGAACTCCTTGCCAGAGGGTGTTGTGAAGGCCAATACTATAAAAGGGTTCAAAAGGAAGCTAGATAGATTCATGGAAGGTAGCTCCATCAATGGCTATTATCCAGGATGGGCAGGAATGGAGTCACTTGCCTCTGTTTGCCAGAGCTGGGATTGGGTTACAGGGCATGGATCACTTGATGATAACCTGTCTGTTCATTCCCTTTGGGGCACCTGCCATTGGCCACTGTCAGAGGACAGGATACTGGGCTTGATGGACCTTTGGTCTGACCCAGTATGGCCGTTTTTATTGATTTCTGCAAGGAAGTTGCCAAGAGATGGTGGAGAGGGACAGAGAAAGAGAAGGGTCATCCCCATTCCCTTCTCCACAAGGTAGCAAACTCTGGTAGGGAAATGGGGCAGATGATAACACCATAATGTAAGAATCCAGCAATCAACTCTTTTGCTCGTCAAAAAAGAGCATCAGCTATAAAAAAAAGTAAGTATCATAGAATATCAGGGTTGGAAGGGAGCTCAGGAGGTCATCTAGTCCCAACCTCCTGCGCAAAGCAGGACCAATCCCGAGACAGATTTTTGCCCCACATCCCTAAATGGCCCCCTCAACGACTGAACTCACAACCCTGGGTTTAGCAGGCCAATGCTCAAACCACTGAGCTATCCCTCCCCCAAGGTCTAATATTCCAGCGTTTTGGCTGATTGCATCAAGAGCAGCATTGAGAGGCAGACAATGAATACTTCCCACCATGTCAACTTGTAATTACTGAGTTTGTGAGACAGAATACTATCTACTAATCAACAATTTTGGGCATGAAACCATCTGCTTTGAATACTGAACAAACATTTTTCTAGGCCAGGGGTCGGCAACCTTTCAGAAGTGGTGTGCCGAGTCTTCATTTATTCACTCTAATTTAAGGTTTCATGTGCCAGTAATACATTATAACATTTTTAGAAGGTCTCTTTCTATAAGTCTATAATACATAACTAAACTATTGTTGTATGCAAAGTAAATAAGGTTTTTAAAATGTTTAAGAATCTTCATTTAAAATTACATTAAAATGCAGAGCCCCCCGGATTGGTGGCCAGGACCCGGGCAGTGTGAGTGCCACTGAAAATCAGCTTGCGTGTCACCTTTGGCATGAGTGCCATAGGTTGCCTACCCCTGTTCTAGGCCATCTTGAAGTCAGATGGGTATATTTTTGCATTAATGCCTAAAGACTTCACTCTGAACCGTCTCAGATATTTTACCGTATTTTATTTCTCAGAGCTATGACATTATCTGGGAGAACATTAAAAACATGAAGTTTCTGCATTTCTACATGGTCCACTTAATTGTAATATACCTAGTTTTTTAAGGCGAGATATCATTATCTTAATCTAGTCTGATTTCCTGCATAAACACAGGCCAAAGAACTTCAAGTGGTAATTTGGGCATCAAAACCAAAAGTCTGAAGTATTTATGCTGAAGATCTAACTTTCATACCTTAGATGGCTTTTATGAAGCTTTTTGTACACTTGACTTTCTAGGTGGGATAAATCATAAGGAAAGATATTGAGAATTTGCAGAACACACCGCTATTTTCTTGGTGGTACTGAAAGTGTTTTGTAGTAAGCTCATATGCACCACTACTCATGCTCGTTCCAAGTCATATTTAACACAAAACTATGTTTTAGGTATCCAAGTTTTAGTTAAATTCTGTACAGTCGAGAGTTACGTCCTATAGGTCCCTCTAAGCAGTAGTATATGAAGTTTCCACTGTGGTGCACAGAGAATAGCGAATATTACTTTCTTTGAAGGTCAGAAGTTACTCATGGCTACCCGTGTAACAATAAATTCAAGCATGTCTATGAAGTGAATTCAAGAAAGGAATTGCTAGTTTAACTGGACATCAGATTTGATCATGTAGGATCCAAATGGCATATATCACATGCTAAATATATGTACATATTGAAGTCAGCAATGAATCCAGCAAACGGCTCTGAAATGTGAGAAGTGTCCTACTGCTTATGATGGTTCTCTTTCAGAAAAGTATACTTGGACCCTATCTACGTCAGGCAAAAAGGTATTCAAACAGTTGCACGAGCGTTGCCAATACAAGACATTCAGATACTTTGCTTCCATTATCCACCATTTTAAAAGATATTTAAAAATAATTGTCTGTCGATTTTTTCATGACACTTGAGACTATCTTTATTTCAGGCCCAGCCAAGATGATTCAGTCCTAGACAATTTTTTCCCCAGTGCAGGTGGAAAATAAAACATTTGGCTGCACTTTCTTTTAAACCATTCGTAAGTATCCCACAATACGTTTGTTTGGTTTTTTGGGATCAAGCACTCTGTACCTTCCATCATTCAGCCCTGTGGAAAACTAGGTAAAATACCTAGCAGTCTGTAATTGGTATTCTAAGGGGAAGTTTTCCCTGGGGTAACAGGAAAACTCTTAGCTGTAAATAATACCTAACACCTGTGGTAAGCAACTAAGGTGTACTCCTTACTGTCAACAGCCACTACTTTGAGTCAGACAAGTTTGTGCTAGTTACACATGCCTCAATTCCTTCTATGACTGCTCCAGCAAAAGCCTATCAAACTGTCACCTACCCAAAGGCTGATCAGCAGACCCCACTCAGGATCTGTAGCAATAAGGTACGATCACATATGGGGTGGGCAATAATTTTCATGAATTTCGGTAAGTCATCATGGGCCACATATTTCTACTATATTAATGCAGGGGATGTGGGGACTGGGAGGACGTTTGGTTGCAGGAGGCAGCTCTGGGCTGGTGCAGGAGGGTTGGGATGCAGGAGGGGGTGCGAGGTGCAGGCTCTGGCCAGGAGGCACTTACCACACGTGGCTCCCAGCCAGCGGTGCAGCAGGACTCAGGCAGGCTGCCTGCATGCCATGGCCCGATGCTGCTCCTGGAAGCCGCTGCAGCTGTCGTGTCTCTGCGTGCTCCTTGGGCAAGGGGGGCAGCAGGTATCCATGCACTGCCCACGCCTGCAAGCACTGCCCCTGCAGCTCCCATTGGCAGGTTTCCGACCAATGGAAGCTGTGAGGACAGTGCTGAGGGTGGGGGGCAGCGCACGGAGCTGCCTACCCTCCCCCCAACCCCGACCAGGGGCCTGCAGAGATATGCCAGCAGCAGCCGGCCAGTTCTGGGAGCAGCGTGGGGCCACGCCAGACAGGCAGCCTGCCTGCCTGAGTGCCCCGCTGCACCGCGGGACTTTTAGCGGCCCGAACTCTGAGATCGCGAGGGGGCAGAGGAGGCCGGACAGAAATATTAGTCATTGCAAGCCAAACAGATATGTTAGATGGGGCGGACCCGGCCCATGGGCTGTATTTTGCCCAACTCCTGAATCAGATCAAGGTGTCATAGATCCACTGCTCATTGGACACCCAAGATTGTACACAATGCTAAGTAGTTTCAGGAGAAGATCAAAAGGCCAAGATTCAGTACAATAGGCCTTATACAACAATAGTTTCTCTAGGGACACACACAAAGCACCTGAAAGGAGCAAGATTATCTTGGCACATAAGTCTTCCAGTGAAAAGGCCCAGATTGTCCACCTTTGCCAGAAGAGCATAGAGAGGACCAGAAGGCCGCAATTAACTGCTGACTTATTGGTAGAAGAGGGACTTTCCACACAAGATACTGTGCTTTCCAATTGTGTTACGCTTTTGCAATGGCACGTAGTGGTACATGTGGGAAATATTTATTTTAAGCCCAGTGGCTATCATTCACAGACATTGCCATTTTGGTTTTTGGGCCACAAAGAGCATCAATGAAAGTAAAACTTCTCTCAGAGGGCAGGAGGGAAAAAAAAAGATAGTTTAGGCTAATGATAAACCCCCTCTCAATATTAAACTTGCTTACTCTGTAGTCATATCCCCACTTTTGCCATGAACCTGCTCATACCATTGACACCATGAAGTGTTAAATGGCTACTTATGAGGTTGGAAGTTTCTGAACTACTCCACTTCATTTGGCTGCCTCTTACGGCAGCTAGGTCTAAGTGATAAGCGAGCTCTACCAAGTTAAAGACGTTTTAAGGCATTGCTGCACACCAGATCTTTACTTTTATTATATACCAAGCCCCTCTCCCCCCAAAAACTATGTTAAAAGAACATTAAGGCTGAGAAGTTAGAAAGTGCAAGAACTAAGGTTGCCATTGCAACATTAATTCAGCTGCAATGTGCATATGCATTATGATAGTTTTCTTATGTGACATCAGGCAAGAAAGTGTGGCAGAACAAAGAATGAAACAGCTCTTCTGGGACCAAGGCAATGGTCAAGGCATTGCTTTCTTATCTATTCTTGTAACTCTGCCTAATTTACATCCTGTGCAGTGAATGAGGCAGGAGTCCCGTAGAACAACTAGTTATGTGACTAGGTAATTAGAGACTATCCTACTGAATATACACAAGGAGGCCAAAGGTTGCACAGATAACCTAATTCTAGCATTTCTTAACTTCAGAGGACTTGACATACATAAAACTGTTTAAAAGAAAGTTCTGTTTGCTAAGTCATTTCCAATGAAGAACCCAAAAAAATTCATCACGTGGAACTGTATTAACCTCCACATTGAATAAAATAAAAAAAACTTGGTAGCAGTATACTGTTACATCTGTAAAAGAAAGTTCTGTTTGCTAAGTCATTTCCAATGAAGAACCCAAAAAAATTCATCACGTGGAACTGTATTAACCTCCACATTGAATAAAATAAAAAAAACTTGGTAGCAGTATACTGTTACATCTGTAGACAAGACATTAAAGGTGAGGTATGGGAGAAGTGACACGTTACGTTACAAAATTATCAGTTACACTGCAGAGGAACGTTGGGAATCATGAATTCTGTTATAGGCTTAAGAGGGGAATGTTGCCTAAGGACTACAGACAGCAAAAAAGGCATGCACATTTGACTCATTCAGCCTTGGGTTGCCCATATTAGAGATAGGATTCTAGTTGCAACTGACAAAAACAGAGTAATGGTGGGGATTTATTATAGACCAATACATTAGACAAGGGAATAGGATGAGCAGCTCCTTAAACACTCCGTGTATTGTGTAGGAAAAAAACTCTGCATCGTCAAGAGGGATTTCAATCCAGGGAGGATAAAATTAGATTTACAAAAGATTTCTTAAACTACACACATTTTTCTCTTCAAAAATAAACCTGTTGCAAATTTAATTTGCAATTATAGTAAGTTTAGGCCTTGACATAGGTTGTTATAATCCATTAACATTTAAATAAATAAAAACATGATGCAATGAATCCTCAGATTTTAATAAGCCCATGGATCTGCTTTTTTTAGTTATACAAAAGAATTGGAGGGGTGGAGGGGACATGTTTGTGAGGTCAACTCAAGCATTATAAACACAATTTTATGCACTACATTGTTGATACTGTGTTCAGTCTTTACAATTTAGCAAATGCTGGTACTGTAATAATAATAATTGGAGATATACCAATCTCCTAGAACTGGAAGGGACCGTGAAAGGTCATCTAGTCCAGCCCCCTGCCTTCACTAGCAGGACCAATTTTTGCGCCAGATCCCTAAGTGGCCTCCTCAAGGATTGAACTCACAACCCTGGGTTTAGCAGGCCAATGCTCAAACCACTGAGCTATCCCTCCCCCTACTGTATTTTCTTTTTCCAGGTGCGAGTACTTACAGTTTCTGTTGCGCAGAAAGGCTTTTGCCTTACTGTTGGTTTCAGTTTAGTTAGTAGGAGCAGAGAGAATATTTTCTTCAGTTGGACTATTTCATTCAAAATTGAGAAACCAATATGGAATGAAAGCAGGAAAGCTTGTTTTCCCTGTCAAATATATGAATAAAAACCATTTGGAAGGGGATGAGATCTAATTCTAATAAAGTAAAAGAAAAGGAGCCAGACTGTCAAAGGTATTTAGATGGAGAGAGATTTTCAAAAGCACTTCGGATTGTTTCTGGTCACTGTGGGCCAGATTTTCAAAGGCAGACAGGTGCCTAGAGGGATTTTCAAAAGTACTCTGATTATGCGCTCAGCTCCCATTGATTTCAAATTGCTTTTGAAAATCCCTCTAGGCCAGGGATGGGCAAACTTTGTGGCCCATGGAAATTGTATGGCAAGCCATGAATGCTCACAAAATTGGGGTGGGGGAGTGCGGGGGTGAGGGCTCCAAGCTGGGGCAGGAAGAGTGCGGGGTGTGGGGGGGGTGCAGGATCTGGGATGGGGTTGGGGCTGAGGGGTTTGGGGTGTAGGAGGGTGCTCTGGGCTGGGACTGAAGGGTTCAGAGGACAGGAGGGGGATCAGGACTGGGGCAAGGGGGTTGGGCAGGGGGAGAGGCTCAGGGATGCAGGTTTACCTCGAGCTGCTCCCAGAAGAAGCAGAAGCAGCAGCAGCATGTGCCCCCTCGTGGAGGTGCGGCCAGGCAGCCCTACTGCACACTGCCTCATCCACAGGCGCCGCCCCTGTGGCTCCCACTGGCCGTGGTTCCCAGCCAATGGGAGCTGCAAGGCAGCACTTGGGGTGGGGCAACATGTGGAGTGGAGCCTCCTGCCCACCTTTATGCACAGGAGCCCGAGGGGGGACATGCCACTGCTTCTGGTAGCAGCTTGCAGTAAGCCTGCATGCCTGAGCCTCTCTCCGTGTCCCAGCCATGATCCCCCTCCCGCCCTCCGAACCCCTCAGTCCCAGCCTGGAGTACCCTCCTGCACCCCAAACTCCACATCTCCAGCCCCACTCCAGAGCCTGCACCCCCAGCTGGAGCCACAACCCGCTGCCCCAGCCCTGATCCCCCTCCTTGGGCTCGATTCAAATGGCTGGTGAGCTGGATGTGGCCCACAGCCCATAGTTTGCCCACCCCCTGCTCTAGGCACCTGTCTACCTTTGAAATCTGGCCCATAGTAACCAAAAGCAATCCAGCAATTCACTAACTATTTAATATTTCCTTTGTTTAATAAAATCAGTTTTCAATGCAAATGATGTTTTGCTAAATTTTTCTTATGTATCCAGCGTATTTGAGGTAGTTTTATTTTACTAATGAAAAACAAGTTTTTAAAAATGCTATTGCTGTGTATTTTTAATTTTTTTTTCCAGACAAATACAGCTGGACATAAATCAAAAGTAAAAACTAATTAAGTCAAGAAATGTGTCAGTCACCATTTTCTAACCAAAACGTAAAAATCAAGCATCTGAAGTGTATGTTAAGACAACTGCTTAAACAAAGGTATATAGATACAGTGTACCTTCCATTCTAGCAAAAAGCAGTACAAATTTAGTGTAAAGGCTAAATTTGTTTGCAAATAACCATGTTGTAATGTTTATACCAACCACTTAGAATCAACCCTTTAGGAAGGCAACTAAAAAGCCCAAATGCAAAGCAAGATTACTTTTTAAATTATTCAAATCAAGGTTTCCTTCCTGTTGACTTAAATCAAGATTAACACAGCAAGGTACAAAAGCTAGCATTTCCTTCCAACAGCTTGAGACAAGCCCACTGAAATATGCCTTCACACTCCTCTCCAGATGTTCTCTTAACCCACCAGCCCTGACCTGAGTTCAGGTGTACTAGGTAGTTCTCCATAACTAGAGCAAATACTGTACAAATTCGATCACTTTCTCCCACATATTCTTCTTGTTCATCCAAGCAGCCTATTCAGAGCATTAAGGATCTATGCCAGAAAACAGCCATTTTGGAAGGAACAGCAAATGGAAGGACTTTCCATGTTAAACAAAATCTTATACTGGACAGCTCACTGCAGGTAAGTACCTAGGGGTTAATCCCTTTTGGATTGGTATGCATTGTCTTCATAAAGGGCCTGCAAATTGGCAGCATATTTCTACTATCAATGTACCAACTCTGCCACAAACTAAAGGTGATTAGTGTTCACACAAAAATTAAGATCAGTCATCTCTAGAGACAGTGTATTGTATCCATCCTTGTTTGCATATCAGAAACCGTTCAAACAAAAAATTTACACTAAAGTAGTTTGACTACTAATAAACTAAGAAGAGTGCAGTTATGGTGAGAACAGTGAATTTATAAACAGGCCCTTTTATTAATCAGATCTGTTCCCAATAGGTATTAAAATCAAAACTGCTTACCACTTTGGTGACAAGGATGTTTTTACTATGGGTATGTCCAGACTACCCGTCGAATCAGCAGGTAGCGATCGATATATCGGGGATCGATATATCGCATCTTATCTAGACGCGATATATCAATCCCCAAACATGCTCCCGTCGACTCCGGAACTCCACCAGGGCAAGTGGAAGTAGCGGAGTCAACCCCGCGCTGTGAGGATGGGAGGCAAGTCGAAATAAGATACGTCGACTTCAGCTACGCTATTCCTGTAGCTGAAGTTGTATATCTTACATCGACACCCCGCCCCGCCCCCCAGTGTAGACCAGGGGTATGTTATAACAGTGTTAACCTTGAAGAGCTATTTGTGAAAGAACAAGCTGGATTCTTTCCTGACTCAGATTGCTTCATTAGGTGATTCGTTAAGTTCCAGAACTCATTACTGATGATTAGGGCTCTGTGTCTGTCATGGAGGTTGTGGAATACCATGACTTTCCGCAACCTCCATGACTTCTGAAGTAGCCAGTGGTCGCGGGGACAGCGGAAGCAGCCACAGCTCAGCAGCCCCCGGCAGCACTCCCAGGGCAGCCGGAGCAACTGCTACTCAGCGCCCCTCCCCCCAGTGTTGCAGCCCCTACCCCTCCTAGAGCAGCAGACCCGCAGGGGCACCCCTAAGTAGCAGACCCTCCTTGGGGGCCCCCCAGATAAGATTTAGTCGGGTATTTATAGTACAAGTCACAGACAAGTCATGGGGCTGTGAATTTTCGTTTATTGCCCGTGATGTGTCCATGACTTAAAAAAATACTCATGACTAAATCGTAGCATTACTAATGATAGACAAGCTAGAAAGAACCCAATTTGACTTGCAGATTTCACACTAAAGGCAACTAAACAGTGTGTGTGTGTATATATATATATATATATATATATATATATATATATATATATATATATATATATATATATATAAAAACACAAACTAAATGAAATTTGATCAAGAATCACTGACAGAACCCTAATGCCAGTTTCACAATTTTTCAGAAATTAAATGTACTGTAAGTTATAATGCTTGCTTCTAAACTAAGGGCAGTAAAGGGATAGCATGAATTGTGTTTAGTCTTCCAAACAGACTTTAAACAAATTTCATCTTACAAGATGAAATATTCACTACTTTTTATGATTTAAGCAAACTTAATACTTGCTCTAATAAAAGTAACTTAATTACAATGTCTTACAACTTAATTACAAATGTTTATACAGGCTCCATCTACCTACACACTTGAAGTTTTATAGTTTTCATGACTTTCATTGACAGGATCCAGATATCAGCGATGAAATCCAAATTTAAAGGAAACTAGAAGTCAGACTTGAAATAATCAGTAACTATACAGAGGTCCTGAAAATTCTTATTTCTGGTCCATTCAATTTCCACAACCAAGTGACAAGAGTCAACCCTTCTGGTCTAAGATAGCCAGTTTGGCAAAATGACTCAAGAAACGCAGAAGCTGAAACAGATGATTGATTGATACTGATGAAATCCTCAGTATGAAAAAAATAGACTAGTACATCCCTATGCTCATTTTGCCTGCAACCAATAAGTCAAGTTTACGTCTCATGTTTTAAAATTGCTTGGATTACTGATGGAACAACAACAGGAAGTTACATTCCCCTCATTGTCACTGGAAGGATTGGGTTGGCTCATAATGAGAAAAAAAAGCTAATCCTGATGCAAATGACTTTGCTCAACCACCTTGGTAACAATGACAAGGTTAACGCAAAAAATCAAATTCCTATAAAGATTTAGTGAAGTAACCAAACTGTCATGAGAAAAAGCAATTCAAGACACAAGGGCAGTTTTTTTTTTTTTTTTTTTTAAAGTGTAGTACCAAGCCATGCTAGACAATTCCAATTAACAGGCACAGAAGAAGGGTTATTCTTACAATTTCAAGTAGCACAAAGGCTTAAAAAGAGCTTTATAAATTAATGTAGGATTCTTTTAATTTGTTTTGAGAGCAATAGTGAAGCAGGTCTACCCTCAGTTACAATGATGTAACCCAAAGACACAGTTCTGGTAAAAAAAACAAGGAATATCAACAATGGATTCTATAATATTTCATTACATGCCCTTACACACAGTCCCAAAAGCTTTGCGTCCTCTAAAACACAGAACTTCCATGGGGAAGCTTTTCTTTTGTCTCTAGTAAAACTAAAACCAGAACAGGATGAAGAATTGAAGTATAGTTTGTTGTAAGTCAAAGAGCAAATAATCATGGATACCAAATTTAGTAGCAACATGTGGTAATGTTACTTCTGGTAGCTTTGTTACTTACCTCCACTTGCTGATTCTTGCTCTTCCCCTTCGGGAAACATAGCCTGGCTTGGTAAGCTATTCCTAGAACGAGTGACTGACTCTAAATGTGAAGCCCTTCCCAATAGAGATAGCTCATCTAGCACCTCTCCCTCTTTGGCCTCCAAATCTGATTTTGAAGTGGTTAATTGTTTTATGTTACCTGGTGCCATTAAGCTATTTGGGTTATTTAAACAGGCTACAGTACCACTGTCCAGACTTAATACTCTGGCACGACTCTTCACACTGTTAGTGCTAGAAGTTCGACGTGTTGAACGTTTTTTGCTAATTCCTTCAGAGCCTAAATGGGCTTTGTGGGTGTTCGAGTCTGCGCCTCCTCTTTCTTTAATGTATTTGGTCTTTAGAGCATTGTACTTTCCCTCAGGAGACTGACATGAATGGGAAGTGGTGCTGGAAGAGCTATCACTGCTGAACTGGTGGGCTGACTGCATGCTTGAGGTCCTGCTCAAGTCACTCTGATCACTGGAGTCCTCGTCATGACAAAACACAGCACTTTGGGGTTTGGTTCCAGACACACCTCGAAAGGACATGTATTCCCTATGCCGGCTTGAGTCAAAACTACTAGCCCGCTTTTTTCCTGTCCGTCTCCTGCTCGATTTATGAACAGAGGCTGTCCGATGGATTAAGCTAGAGGATTTAGGTCGTACATCTCCTTCCTTTTGTTTACCACCTGTTTCTTTACAAGTTCTTGAATCAACTAAGGCAGCCAATTTCTCACTCTGATCATCTCGTGTTTCAGCAGCCTTCCCAGGTGGCCTGTCTACTTGTGTAGTCAGTTCATTGGCATGTGGGTTCTTATTGGCTTCTTCTGAAGCAGAGGCACTAAGACCCCTTTGACTGTGTATCTCATCGGATGTGTTAGAATCCTTTGTTTCTTGAACACCACTATTAGTGCTCATTTCTACAGCAGTTCTTTCACTACTAGACCTTTTATCTGTAGCAGAGCTACTGTCATCCTCTGAGTCAATACAGCAGTCCTTTCTCTTGCTGGTCTTGCTCTCTTCTCTAGGAGACTCCTCATGCTCCGACAACACATTTTCTACATGAGTTGAACTGGTCTGCTCACTTTTGTAGCTACTGATGGTACTGTTAGTGTCACGATCAATTCCACTGCAATAGCTTTCTGTTGAACCACTACTCCTACCACTCAGGCTTCTCAGACTGTCCACGCTTTTCTCTGCTTTCAAAGATTTGCTCTTCCCACTCTTGGCCAGCTGCTGAGGGCTACTACTTTTCAGGATGTCATCTAACTGAAAGACTCCTGAAATACAAGAGCTCTCAGCTAAGGATTCTTTAGATCCACAATGGGGTTTGGAAGCTTCCAACTCACTGACTGGATCTAGTCCTCGTTTTTGTTGATAGAGAGGAAAGTCATTTAGAGAAGCATCTGGAAAAGCAACAGCAGAGCTAGAGGTCCTTGGCACACCTCGTGGTCTGTGATCTTTTCTATAGGAGTGGGAATGCAAAGGTACAAGAGAAGCCATTTCAGTGTCACATGCACTAGATAGAGACTGATCCACATGGTGGTTGTTAGGGAGGCACACTTTATCACTGTTGTCCCTTGGCAAATCCTGTCCAGAGGATAACGAAGGCTGGATGGAGACAAAGGAGTCATTGGAGACCAGATGAAGAATCTTCTGATCAGCTGCCAAATCTGTGTAAGTATACATTTGAAAATATTAAAGTCAGAAAGACATACAAGTTTGCTTTTCTACTACTAGGTTACAAAAGAAACAGTTCAGTGAAAAGTTAGTTACTTGCTACGACAGTAAAAGTTTTACAGGTCCAGTTAGCTAGACTGCAGCATTTCAGGTTCTGGGAGACTTGTTGAGCAGTAAGTTAGTAGACAATGCCAGAAAAATACAAATATCGCTGCAGCACTCACGTGAGAGTTAAACATGGGCTACATTAGCAAACACTAAGAGTAAGATAGTACTGTGTCAAGACAGAGCACAGTTGTACATCATTTGTATTGAGAGTTATACATCTTCAATACTTGGACAGAACAGAATTATTAAACATTATGTCCCATCACACCTTATTATTGAAGGTCAAAAAAGCGATTCCTCTACTTTAGTGATCTTTGTCAGACTTAATGTTCTTTGATGCAGTATGTGCATCTAGTCCTTTTTTTGTAAAAAAGGATCAGATCTGCTCCTTTGTAGGAAAATACAGTAAATGTGACTACATTCACAATCTTACAGAAATTTAAAAAAGTGATCAAAGCAGTCACTGCAGTAAGACCCCATGACTGAAGTGACTAAAGTAGATCCAAAAGGCATAGAGAAAAACCCATCAAGTGCATTAGTTTCCTACCATAGACTATAAAATGCTCATATTAACAAATTTGCATGCACTGTCAGCAAACAGTTTGATCACACTCCACCTGAAGGGGAAGTTATTCGAATTCTTCTAAACTGGAGTGCTGAATCCCAAATTTAGGTATACAAGTAGTTACTACTCATTCAAAACTGAACTGCAGCTCTACTCTGGAAAATGGTGCTGTAAAAAGAGCATCATGTGTCGTCATGTGTCTCAACAACTGTAGTATCATGTGCACTAAAATTACAATTATTTATATTATATTTAGAGATTTTTTCCTTCTGCCTGTCTTGCAGAAAGCATCAAGAGTGAAGCTCTTTTCCTTCTTGTGCATTACCACCAATATAAAAGACCTGGAGGCCAAATCAGGCCAACACAATTACCAGCCCTCATTGTTTACAGTGGGTTCATACAAGTGTAATTAACTGATTGGAACTTAATACATAGTAGCTCTGCCTATGCACAAGAAGGAGCAGAATCCAGATAACTCTCAGCTAGCACTGCAGAGCTGGAGTAGAAAGCCTGAAACTAGTCAGTGAAGCAAACAGTCGTGACTCTGAATACACAGGTAACCTACCTACTGGCAGGGCAGGGGTGAAAGTAACTTAAAGGACTTACTGGTACACCGAGTCCTGAGCAGGTGCGTGGCCTCAACCGGAAGAGGCGGGGCCTCAACTGGAAGAGGCGTGGCCTTTCAATATTTAAAGGCCCTGGGACTCCGGCTGTGGCTGGGAGCCCCTTGGCCTTTAAATGACCCCGGAGCTACCAGCTGCAGAGGCGGCTGGGAGCCCTGGGGCTCCAGGGTGAATTAAAGGGCCCGGAGCTACCCCGGGGCAGCAGGGCTCCAGCGGGGATTTAAAAGGCCCAGTACTCCTGCCACTGAGGGGAGCCCTGGGCCCTTTAAAGCACTGCCAGAGCCCTGCCGCCGCTGGGATAGTGGCAGCGGGTCTCAGGTGGCGCTTTAAAGGACCCGGGGCTCCCCGCAGCAGCCGGAGCACCTGGCCCTTTAAATCACCTCCAGGGCTGCGGCAGCCGGGCTCAGGCAGGGATTTAAAGGGCCCAGTGCTGATAAGAACGGCCGTACTGGGTCAGACCAAAGGTCCACCTAGCCCAGAAGCCTGTCTACCGACAGTGGCCAATGCCAGGTGCCCCAGAGGGAGTGAACCTAACAGGTAATGATCAAGTGATCTCTCTCCTGCCATCCATTTCCACCCTCTGACAAACAGAGGCTAGGGACACCATTCCTTATCCATCCTGGCTAATAGCCATTTATGGACTTACCTTCATGAATTTATCCAGTTCTCTTTTAAACATTGTTATAGTCCTAGCCTTCACAACCTCCTTAGCAAGGAGTTCCACAAGTTGACTGTGCGGTGTGTGAAGAAGAACTTCCTTTTATTTGTTTTAAACCTCCTGCTCATTTGGTGGCCCCTAGTTCTTGTATTATGGGAATAAGTAAATAACTTTTCCTTATCTACTTTCTCCACATCACTCATGATTTTATATACCTCTATCATATCCCCCCTTAGTCTTCTCTTTTCCAAGCTGAAGAGTCCTAGCCTCTTTAATCTCTCTTCATATGGAACCCGTTCCAAACCCCTAATCATTTTAGTTGCCCGTCTCTGAACCTTTTCTAGTGCCAGTATATCTTTTTTGAGATGAGGAAACCACATCTGTATGCAGTATTCCAGATGTGGGCATACCATCGATTTATATAAGGGCAATATCATATTCTCCATCTTATTCTCTATCCCCTTTTTAATGATTCCTAACATCTGGTTTGATTTTTTGACCGTCTCTGCACACTGCATGGACGCCTTCAGAGAACTATCCACGATGACTCCAAGACCTTTTCCTGATTCATTGTAGCTAAATTAGCCCCCATCATATTGTATGTTAGTTGGGGTTATTTTTTCCAATGTGCATTACTTTACATTTATCCACATTAAATTTCATTTTTGTTGCCAAATCACAGTTTTGTGAGATCTTTTGAAGTTCTTCACAGTCTGCGAACTTTGCCACCTCACTGTTTACCCCTTTCTCCAGATCATTTATGAATAAGTTGAATAGGATAGGACTGACCCTTGGGGGAACACCACTAGTTACCGCTCTCCAGTCTGAACATTTACCATTTATTCCTACCCTTTGTTCGCTGTCTTTTAACCAGTTCTCAATCCATGAAATATCTTCCCTTTTAACCCATGACAACTTAATTTACAGAAGAGCCTTTGGTGAGGGACCTTGTCAAAGGCTTTCTGGAAATCTATGTCCACTGGATCCCCCTTATCCACATGTTGGTTAACCCCTTCAAAGAACTCTAATAGATTAGTAAGACACGATTTCCCTTTACAGAAACCATGTTGACTTTTGCCCAACAATTTATGTTCTTCTGTGTGTCTGACAATTTTATTCTTTATGATTGTTTCAACTAATTTGCCCGGCACTGATGTTAGATTTACCGGTCTGTAATTGCCGGGATCACCTCTAGAGCCCTTTTTAAATATTGGCGTTACATTAGCTATCTTCCAGCCACTAGGTACAGAAGCCGATTTAAAGGACAGGTTACAAACCATAGTTAATAGTTCTGCAACTTCACATTTGAGTTCTTTCCGAACTCTTGAGTGTATGCCATCTGGTCACGGTGACTTGTTACTGTTAAGTTTATCAATTAATTCCAAAACCACCTCCTCTAGTGACAATTCAATCTGTGACAGTTCCTCAGATTTGTCACCTACAAAAGATGACTCAGGTTTGGGAACTTCCCTAGCATCCTCAGCCATGAAGACTGAAGCAAAGAATCCATTTAGTTTCTCCGCAATGACTTTATCGTCTTTAAGCGCTCCTTTTGTATCTCGATCATCCAGGGACCCCACTGGTTGTTTAGCAGGCTTCCTGCTTTTGATGTACTTAAAAAAAACATTTTATTACCACCTTTTGAGTTTTTGCTCTGGACGCTGTGGGGAGCCTCGGGCCCTTTAAAGTGCTGCCCGAGCCCAGCTGCTGGGCTCCAGCAGCACTTTAAAGGGCCCGGGACTCCCTGCAGTGGCTGGAGCCGTGGGCCCTTTAAATCACCACCGGGGAAGCTGGTCCAGTCCGGCACGCCTTACCAGCTCTTGCCAGTACGCCGTACCATACCAGCTTACTTTCACCTCCGCCTACTGGGTAAGATGGTGCAATTTATACTTAGGCATTACTTAGGTGCACTACTCCTCTGAAATATGACTAAGAGAAGTCACCATGAAAAAATTCTCTAGGCTGCAAGTTTATACTAAGCTTCACATCTAACAAGATTTTTTCATGGAGTTATAAACCCATGAAAACAGGTTTAAAAATAAAACTACTGACAACCATAAAATATAAGTTAACATGCAATGAAAGGATGCATGATCACACATTTTCAGGCATCACAGTAATAGTTCTCACACATACTGCTGCAACATGCAGTTTCTGATCCTGCAAGCAATTTGCTGTAAATATGCCCTCAAATACAAAAACCCACTCCAAAATCTTACTAACCTTTTGTAAGTTGTACCTAACTACACTAGTGTAATGCCTTTTAGAGAATTTTCAGTGGCAAGGAGGCAAAACATATAGCATACATCCAATACCCTTTGGACGATGCCAGAAAATTGAGCATGCATGCAAAGGGTGAACTTCAGAGGATGCACACTGTATACCCAAAGGGCTTACTGTAATTAATTAAGAAAAGGAGAAACTCCAAGACACCATCTTTTTGGTTCCATCTAAAAAATAAATGAATTATCCACATTCTGTCCAGCAGTATCAATAGTGACACAGCATGAGCTTCATGCAACTCGGGTGACCAAATGTCCTGATTTTATGGGGACAGCCCTGATATTTGGGGCTTTGTCTTGTATACCCCCCATCCTGATTTTTCACACTTGCTATCTGGTCACCCTACATGTAACAGACTGACATTTAACTGAAGTGTTAGGTTTTTTTTGTATGACCAACTAAGAGATTGTGAGTTGTTCTAAATTAACATTTATTAAAGTGACATTAGGAGGACTGAATAGCCCCAATGAAGTGCATACCGATATAGAAGTTTTATGGCAATCATGGACCATAATGCCAGATTAAAGCATAATAAACCAGAAGTCTCACCTTGTTCTTCACTCCCTTCTTTACAAAGACTACAACTCCGGCCAAGACTTAAACTGATATCATCAGAAGTCTTCGCAGTGTCAGTATCTCCTATATATTGTAAAAAGCATATTAGTGCTCAAAATATTAACTTTTAAGTCTATTGAGGGTACACATATTTTTAAAATATTTCACTTAAAAGTAAGATGCTAAACATAAGATTCAAAATTTGCACTAAGACCTCAGCTTAGTCACTTTGCTTGAAAATGTTTTAACTACCATAATTAAGTAACATAAGATTACTGTAATAGAAAGGAATTGGAGAAAAGTGTCTACTTTATCAGTTAGTTTTACTTTGTGTATAAGCAGGTTCTGCTTTTGATTGTGTGGGTCTTCAATATAGCAAGTGGGAAAGGAAAAGGATATTCTTACAGAGAGAAATAGGAAAATGAAAGCCTGCTGAAAATTTAATTTTGCTCAGAGGTAGGTGAAGTACCTGAAGCTACTTTTTAAAGAATATTTACTGGATTGTAAATTTACAATATCCCTTAAAATAAGCTTGAAATGCAAATTCACAAAAGAGCAATCATGTCAATTCTCTAACAGAAGATGGAGCATATTAGGAGTTTGCCAGGTAATGCAGTAAGCTAGGTTAATCATGCTAACTTGACTGTATTTTGCAGACAATAAGTTATTTGCTTTTAACAGTTTAGGTGTTTTGTTGCCTATTTTTGAAAGCAACATTCTGATTAATGAAGACTAGCAGAAACAAAATACTATGACTTTCCTTGAGCCTTGTTTACATTAGGGTTTTTAGCCACTGGAATAAAGCACAGACACAACACACTGGTATAAACTGTGATTAACACTGCTGCAGCTTCCCCAGTTTGAAGCCATGTTAAGCTGCACTGATACAAGACAGTTTACACCAGTGCACAGCTTTTCTATCAGAATTTTGCACAAATACAGCCACACTAGTGGCTAAACACTGTTGAAGGGTGAACAGAACCATCAAGAGGATAAAAATTTACATAGATTAACTAGCAGGGCAGGGAAGAAAACCAGTTATTTCCTTATTTAAATTTAAAAGTTGCACATTTAAGGAGGCCACCTTCCATTTTGCCTGTTACAAATAATCTTTCCCACTAAAATGCATTTTAAAAAAGCTATTCTGGACAATACTACTTCTCTCCTTATTTGTTGGATGCTTAGCATCCAGTAATATTAAGTTAAAGTATTGCAGCAGGTGGAACAATGGCTGCAGGGTAAGTAATAAATGAGTATTTGAAAGGATAGAGAGTGAGGGAGAGGAGAAAAAAGTAAGCACCTTTCAGGAAGTGAGACAGATTTCTATGCTTTCCTTTCCCAGTGAAGTTTTAAAAAGTTTCTCTGCACTTGTAATCACAATGCCCAAAGAATTAAGAATGTTTTCAAGTCAGCAGGCAGCATACTCACCCATCCCTATAACAATGGCAGGCTGAAAGGTAAAGATGGTGGACAGGATTTGGAAATACCACATCGAAACTGATTTGAAATGCTCCTGCAAGGCAATATCAAGGATAGACAGAATCTTACCTTTGATGGTTGCTGTTGTTCCAAGACGAGATAATCCTGATCCAATCTGGAAACAGCGCATTTTAAAAATGAGGAAAAAAAAGAGTAAGCCTTTTCTGAGTTACATGGCAAATGCAGCTTCCTAGTGCTGCAATGTGTACATTATTTACTTATACACGTAAGGGAGATTTCCAAAGGCACAAATGGGAGTTAGGTGCCAGAAGTTGGGCACCTAATAGTCCTTTGTGTCTTCACAACTGTCTGTGAATGGTAAGCCATCTAATTTATTATTCAAGAGTTAACACTAAGGCTCTACCTAATTTGCAATATTATGGATCCCACAATATTAGGCTTCCATCACAATTTTAGCTTACTTTGCACAGTACACAATTTTGCATATATTTTGAATTTTGAAACACACTTTTTCTCAATTAATACAGTAGAACCCCATTTATATGAGCTGATAGGGGCTGGGGCTCCTGATGTCAACCACCCCAGGCATTAATGATAGTAAAATAGTTGAAGCAAAATGTCTGGTTATCAAAAAAAATATGCATAACAATACTTGAGTGCTTATATTGCTCCAGCAATTTTTTCTTAAACGAATAGGTCTTCTCTGGCTTTTTCAAATTACCGCAATTAATAAAGGTCCATTATTATTTTTTCCATGATTTTCCATTTCTCGTCTACAACTCAGCTGCAATTACTTGACTGTCATCCCACAATTCAAGTAGGGCCTTAGTTATTACAAAGTTGCATTCTTTTCTTTATACCTATTGGAAGTAGCGACTTCAGTCTTTTAAATATGCAGATTTTAACCTGACAGCTTCCCTTTAAATTATCCAATATTGAAATAAACCACAACAACATGCTTGTCAGGCTGACAAGCATCAGGCTATAGATGCCTATAGTGATGAAGCCTATAATGGTTCAAGAAAAAAAACGGATATTGAAATATTTATCACTATTTCCTTTAACCCGTTTAAAATAATAAGCAGAGACATACTGGTGACGAGGATCCAGCTATGCAACACTGGGAGTCGATATTGTCCGAGTTATAGAGACAGCTTTGGACAACTGCTGATCATGACTATACTATTAAAGCATAAATCTCTCCAACAAGCTGCATGGCTACAACTGATTGTATAGATGAAAGCTTAATAAGTTATGCTGAAATCCCAAAAGCATATCCAGTATCACAACACAACTGATTTACCTGATCAGCTTTGTTCCTGGCAACTACTTCTGCAGCATACAATTAATAACAGATCTGAAAAGTATTACTATAGAGCCTAAGAAATCAAATCAGGGACCAGGATCCCATTGTGCTTGGCACTGTACAAAAAAGAACAGAGTCCCTGACCTAGAAAGGTTACAGTATAAGCATAAAAAAAGATGGTGGCTACACATTAATTCTAGCTGTGTGTCCTGGACGGTACAGTAACAATAGCATGCATTTATGCAGCTGTAAGAAAAATTAACAGATTCATAAGCTATTCACATTTTATGCATGAAGGGCTTCAGTACTCCTAGAGTGATGAAACCCTTCAAACACACAGAGCTGACCCTCTTGGTTGGTTTTGCTGCTACACTCCCAAGCCACTTCCCCAGTTCCTCAACCACCACTGCCACAGACTCCTTCAAAAACAGACCAGCAGCAACGAATACCTCCTACTGTGCTCTGACTAGGTGCAGTTATCTTAGCCTGCAGATTAGCAGGCTCTCTTTTTGCTGTTGCTCCCACATTACACCCTTTCCCTTTAAGAAAAGGATTTAAGAACAAAGTTAAAATGGCTGATTTCCAGTGAAGGGGTGACAGGAGAAAAGACAAAGACCAAAACACTCACCCTAGGAAAAATCTGTAACAGATTTGAATTAGTTTGATAAATCTTAAAGAGCAGTTGCTGTTTTATAGCTAGAGCTTGTGTTTATTAAGAATTTTTAGCTTTCTTCACATATTTTGCTTCAAATGATCGCCATTAAGTACATAACTTAAGAAAACAAATACATTCAAAATATAAGTTTTACTGAGCAAGGCCAAAACATACTTTTGTGTTTGCATGTTTGCAACTACCAGTTAAAAAAGCAAGATTTGCTTAATGTCTAAAGAAAGCCTGATACACTTCTTTACCTTCAAGCACTAAAACTAACATTTTATTTCAGAATGCTCTCTTTATGAACTATGTCTTCACTTTACATTAAAGTTGCAGGAGGGTATATATATCACTTTTTTTTGAACAGTGGAGTGAAGTTTACTTACTTAGTACACACTTCTCTCGATATATAGTCCTTCCCTGCCAAAAAAAATAAAATCTTTATAGGTGTGAAACCACGTTAATATTGAACTTTGATCCACCAGACAGCAGCAGTCCACTGCTGCGCTGCACTGCACTATATACTATTATATGTTATTGTATTATTATCGAGGTTATATATCGGGTATTAAAAAGCCATACAAGCATGCACACAAGTTCTGCTTCCTCACTCAACGCTAGAGCTGAGTGAATAACTTTTTTTTTCCAGTTTGGTGAGTGACATAAAAATCCAGGAAAATATTCTGTTAATTTTGAACTGGAAGTGTTTAGGGTTTTGGTTTTTTTAAACAAAAACAAAAAGCCAAGACAAAGATGGTTCAAATCAAATGAAACAAGATGTTATTTAGAATCAGCATTTCATTTCGAAACAAACTTCCAAAACTGTTCCTTTGAAAGTGTAAAAATGGAACAGATTTCCAAAACAAAATTTCAGCTGAAACTATTCATTAAATTCAGCAACTCAAATCTGCAAATAGTTTCAGTGTCCCAAAAAATGCATTTTTCTGTGAACTTTCTATCCAATGAAAATTTTTTGTCGAGCTCCACTCAGCCCTACAGAAGGAAAGAGGTCAAATACATAGTGATAGTAGTATACTTTCAGCTAAAATAGTCATTAACACATTAGATTGAAAAGAGAGAAGCCACAAGAATTTACTTGCTATAAGCATTTCCACTATTCTGCTCACGATTTACTGGTTTGAAAGAGAAACTATCAAGGTTGACAGGCTCAAACTTGAAAATGGAAGAAGAGATAGAAAGAATATAGAGCAGAAAGCAAAAAGGAGTGGCAGCTGAAAACAGAAAGGGATTATGTAAAGCACCATCCTTACTTCATCTTCATGAAGAAAGGATGTAGGTCATACTGCCACAATCCAGCTATTTTCTCCTGTAAATCTTGCTGCCTTCAAGTTCTTTGCTGAACAAGCAGAATTGGTACATAAGCACTGGAAAAAGTTAATTCTGCCTACGCATTTAAGCCATACACAGGGCTCAGGTGTTTACTGTCCCTATGCTCAGTTATTACAGCTTCCATGATTTTAGAATAGCAGGTCCCAATTTTGCCAGCCCAGATGCAACTTTAATCCACCCTCCTTCTCCATCATGGAGCCAAAGAACACTGTGCAGTTAGCATTAAAGCACAGAAAAAAGGGGTTACAAGTAGCAGAAAACAGCTTGTGCTCTCTCCATGTGCTTTAAACACTACTAGTCGTACCAGTGCATCAAAATCACAGAGGAGTGTTTATAAAGCCACAAAATGTTTGAGTTCCCTTCAAACTTGGTCTGCGCCCATGGAAGAGATATCTATATATATATTTCCAACACTGGTTTAAAGAGCCCTCTTGTTATTATAATATATTCCTCCCACAACCCCAAAATACTTTTTCTATTGAAAAGATTAAATGCTAGAAGCAAGTTCTTGCAGTCCTGCCCTGATGGGGAGGGAGAGGAAAACAGAAAGCCATGACACGTACTTTCTGCAAGATAGGTGGACAAGACAGTATGACCAACCTTATAAAAAGTGAGTATACATATTTAGTGAAGGAAATGTTTCTTTGCTGTGAACACCACTTCATTTTCGAGTTCCCACATAATGCTACAGAAACAAGTAGTGCATAATACAATTACATTAAAACTGAAATCTGAAAAATTCACACAACCTTGCCATTTTGGCTACAGCGGCCCATAATTATAACCCCTCCCCACCCTGCTTCCCCTCAACCCTCCAGAAACATATCAGAGGATCAAAGTAACTGGGACACTGGCACAGTTCTTCTGGAAATGAGAGAGATTTAGCATCTCTCCACTCTCATCATCTTATCTTGCTCTGTTCCCTTAACATTCATGACTACTGCCCCCGATGTGTCAAGAGTAATGTCTCTCAAAAAAGCCAGTTAGCACGATAAGAAATAGCCACACAAGGTAGTAATGGAAAAAACTTCCTAGGAAGAAACTTCCATTCAATCTTCTTTGCAATTTAAATGAAATTTGCCATTTGGAAAACTGAAAAGGTGAATTTAATATGGAAGTACTAGGTAAGAAGTTCCCAAAGAAATGAAGTTGTAGAGTTAATGGAGTAGTAGGAAAGAAGACATTTCAACTACTGGTCCTAGGGCACTGACAAAGTGTTTTACAAAGAAACTGAAAAAGAACAGGACGACGGAGCAGACTGTTTAATCTTTTATTTTGATGGAAAAAAGGGGGACTGCAAGCTTACTGGGAACAGTAACAAAGACTGCAGTAATGATTAGATAGCAGTAGTTGGATTAGCTTTAATTCCTACCTGATTGTTTGGGTCTAGAGCAGCATAAGAATTGCGTGAACTGCAGCCAACTGGGGGAGTGGCTTCTCGTATGAACTCAGACATCTCAATCCCTCCACCAGGGTCACTAAAGAAAAAGTACAAAGACAATACGATGTTTTAAACCACTATTCCCATTATCATATTTGCTAGTAATTCAAAAGGCACAATGTTTCAAGTCTTGATTTAATACAGGCTGTTTGGGTTGTTGTTTTTTTTAAACTTCAAGGTATGTGAACAAATGGATACTAAAGTACATTTTCTACTTCATTTACCGTATGCCATGGTAGGAGGGCTTGGTCACACTGCAATCTGGCTATTTTGGATTTGTGCAATGACTCTTGGAGACAATGCAAAGCAGTCCCTGAAGACATTCTAATTTATGCTGGGAACTAGAATGGTCCCCAGTCACCTCCTGAATCTGAGCCTTCCCTTACCCTCCAAGATGGCAAAACTCAGCAGCTGCTAAGAATTAGGACCAGAGGATTTTGAGCAGGATAAACTGAATCTTGTTTAAACTAAAATTAACAGATTTTCAGCCAGCCTGCATAGACCCAAAGCTACAGCCTTCTGCAAAAAAAAGTTTATGAATAGGATAAATATGCCCATCTCCAACAAATTAGGAAATACTTGAAAATGGGACTCCACTTTGGCATGGCTCAACAGTGTAAAGTATATAGCAGCAAGTAACTATTCCTTAATCTGAAGCATTCCTGCTAACATCAACAATGGTTGAAAGCAAACACTGAATTCTGGATCACTAACTTCAGCCTTAGCTAAAATGGTGGATATTCCTTAAATGGTTTTAAAGTAAATGAAGTGTAAAATTAAGTTAAAATGAGCATTTCAGTTTAATTACAGTATACATTACAGCCGCAACTGTGCTAGTATAATAATGCCTTGCAAAAATATTCCTATTTTGCCCCCATTGAGTAGCATACTCAGAAATGTTGCATGCATTTAAAATACACCTCTACCTCAATATAATACAGTCCTCGGGGGCCAAAAAATCTCACCACCTCGTAGATGAGACCGCATTATATTGGGTTCAGGCCGGTACGATGTACCAGCAAGAGCCGGCTTCCCTGGCAGTGATTTAAAGGGCCCGGTGCTCCAGCCACTGCTGGGAGCCCAGTGCCCTTTAAATCACCACCGGATCTCTGGCAGCGGGGCTCGGGTGGTGATTTAAAGGGCCTGGGGCTCCACACAAATTCGGATAAAATGCGGTAAAGCAGCGGGGGTCAGGTGGCGCTTTAAAGGGCCCGGGGCTCCCTGCTGCTTTACCGCTTTATATCTGAATTCGTGTTATATCGGGTCGCGTTCTATTGGGGTAGAGGTGTATTAGCATGCACATTACTTCTCAGTGTGAATTTACAGAAGGCTGGGTTGAGCAAAATTGGCACAGCTTTCTTTTAAACAAGCTACAAAAAGCTAGCATGAGGAATAGTTCACTCCACTAGGGCTCCCCCATACAAGTAAACCTAGAGTTGTACAGCAGTCATCCCTAGCAGAATATAAAAGACTGACACAGCATTACTGAAGCTAGGAATATATAAACATAAGTTTTGCAGGCACAGGAAGAAGTATGGATTTCAAAACTCAAATCATGGCATCTAAAAAGGATTTTGCAACTCCTCAGAACTCAGACCTTCAATTTACAACCAATTATAATCTTGGGTGAATTATATGTTCAGTTGTTTTCCCTATGAAATACTGGAATTTTTCCATTCTTGATTTATCTGTTTACTTCTGCAAGTGAATTCTGAGTGTGAGAGAAGTTGCCAGTTTCAGAACAAGAGTCACAGAAGCAGACAAAGTTATCATACACAAATGGGAAGAAAACTTAATGCAAAAGCTACGTCCACAACAAGTAGTAACAATGAGACTAGAAGTTCAAGATTAAGAAGTGAGACAGTCATGAGATATGAGTTAGTAATTTGAAAATGTTAGGGGAAATTAGCAGTTATTTCAATGCCAACTACCACGAACTTATTTAAATTGGCTAGAAAAAGAGTTCAGCTAGTGACTGTAACAATGAAATAAAGCATAAATAAGATCTTGAAAGCTTAGTAGACTGACTGAACATTACAGTAAAGCCACTTCCAAGGAAAAACAAAATACAATTTTATTGAAGTCAGCAATTTTCTCATATGAAAGTTACCAGTTTAAAGTCCACGAAAGTGAATTGACAATCTGTCATTTTCAAAAATTGGCCTTCTGACTTGGAAACTGAACACACTAGGTGCAAAATGTGTTATTAGTTAGTACCCATCTACTACTGTCTCTTTGTAACTGCATGCACAGTCTACGCAATGTCGTGTGTAGCGTCCTTGACCAATTATCTCCAAAGAATAAAACTTTTTCAAAAAAGCAAGTGTTTCATACTGATTTGTGCTGAAGAGTACAATGGCAGAAAATTTTTTAAACAAGTTTCAGATTTACAAGGGGTGATCAAAAGGATTTGACTATCCATCTGCACCCCATAAAAGACAGACCCTGCAGTTAATTAGCTACAGATACAAACACACAAAGAAGTTAAGTCAGAATTTTAAAACCCTTTTTGCTCAAAGTTCCAGTTTCTGAATGGAAACAGGATGTAAACTGCTGTCATCACCAAATATACAGCCAGATTGACAGGCTTCTTTCTACATGCTCACCTTCAGCAAACAGTATTCAGCAGGCACCTCAAAGGGCCAGTCTGCAAAAACCAGCTACAAACTTCAGAAGGAAGGAGGTCAGAGCATATTAATTTTTGAAGTATTAAGAGTGTTTTTTGGATTGTATTTTGTCCCTTTAAACAAAGGGCATATGGGTAGAGGGGCCTGGGTTGGCACACTAAATCAAAGAATACCAGATATTTAATTCCAGCTCTTATGCAGACTCCATTTTTAGTCTAGGCCAAGTCACTTACTACTTGACCAAGTAGTTCCCCTCCCCATGTGCCAATCCCAAATATCTGTAGAAAGGGGATAATTCCTACCAACTGTAAATGAGGTTGTGAAGGTTAGCTAGCCAATGTTTGTAAGTTGTAACATATATACACACACACCAAATATGGTCAGTCATGACCTGACCATTACATCATTTCAGTATAATCATTAGAAGGTACTTGCAGAATCAGAACCTTAGCCAAAATTGCCCTTGTAGCCATCTAGAATCCACTGGTAGAGTTGAGTGTTTAACTGATTGCCTACATTTGAAAGGAAGTGCTTTTTGGAACTATTATTTTGGAACTATTATTAAGCTAGAAAGCTACAGTGTGATGCTATCTCTAAAGAGATGCACCACCATCACTACTTTGAACTTCAGTTAAGAGCAAACCTAAACACAGTCCCCCTCCACCCCCACCCACCCCAAAAAAAGTTTCCCTGCACGGAGTTGGGAACAGGGCCACTATGAGAGGCACAGAACTTGTGGATCTTCCAGATGGGAAGTGGAGAGTATGGTGTTACATATTAAACTCCACCCTCAAATTCACAAAATGCCAGGCAACTGCTGTTCCTGATTAGGGTGACCAGACAGCTAATGTGAAAAATCAGGGCAGGGGGTGGGGGGATAAATAGGAGCCTATATAAGAAAGAGACCCAACAATTGGGACTGTCCCTATAAAATTGGGACATCTGGTACCCTATTCTTGATTGACTTTAAAAAGCCATTTGACTCTCTGAAACATCCAAAGTTACAGATATAGCTAATATCCCCAGTTGTTTTTTTCACATTACCTTGATTTACCAGTTAGTTATCAGCCTGATGAGGGCTACTGTTACAAGTAAGTAGTGCATGCAGAAACAGCTTTGACCACATAAGCAGATGAAGCGCTCTTACCTGGGCCCATTGCTGTCTGTTCTCCTGGTTGAAGTATTGCCTTGTTCAGTTTTTGCACCCCTGTCCATATGTTCATTGGCATTCCTCTCCACAATTTCTCCTTCATCCAATGCCCTGTGCAAACGGTAGTTCACCATTTTCAGAACAATGAAGAGAGCTGCTATCACTGGACAGTAGACTGCTACTATCACCATTGAAGAAGGAAGGGCCTTTCAAAAGGAAAATTAAAAAAAAATGAAGTGGATTCAAGAGATGTTAAAGACTAGATCACCAAACAAGTATAAAATTGTTTGAGTGTAGTAACAGAATTTTATTTGTGCCATGTACACTTTCATCATTCCCCAAAACTGATATAAAAAAGACACGCATAGGATATCAGCATGTAAGACTTGTTTCAACTAGTTTTTTCAAACCTGAAAAGGGGACTTGGGTGGGAATCAATTACAGGGTGCCAAGAGTAGACATGGAGTGGGGACTCCATATGCCAGAGGCGGGCAAACTACGGCAGACCGTCATGCCCAGCCCTTGAGCTCCTGGCCAGGGAGGCTAGCCCCAGGCCCCTCCCCTGCTCTCCGCTTTCCCCTGCAGCCTCAGCTCGCCGCGCCGTCAGCACGCTGGGTGGCAGGGCTGCGAGCTCCTGCCGGGCAACATGGCAGCACAGTTGGCTCTGGCCGGCCCTGGTGCTCTGAGTGGCATGGTAATGGGGTGGGAAGGTTAGATAAGGGGTAGGGGGTCCCAGGGGGCAGTCAGCGGACAGGGAGCGGAGGTTCGGGAGGGAATGAGGGGGTTGGATAGGCACGGGAGTCCCGGGGGGGGCCTGTCAGGGGGGTGAGGTCCTAGGGGGGCGGTTAGGGGTGGGGAGTCCCAGGAAGGGGGGAGGGGTCAGGGGACAAGGAGCAGGGGGGTTGGATAGGTTGGGGGTTCTGAGGAGGGCAGTCAGGGGGCAGGAAGTGGGAGGGGGCAGATAGGAGGCAGGGCCAGGCTGTTTGGGGAGGCACAGCCTTCCCTACCTGGCCCTCCATACAGTTTTGGAACCCCGATATGGCCCTCAGGCCAAAAAGTTTGCCCACCCCCTGCCATATCCACTGTCCAGATGACTGGGCAGCAAGGTCTCATGATCAATTTGCTTTAGAGTTAATGAAAAGCAGTGACCCCAAGTGAAGTCTGGAAAGAGTTTTGGAAGAGGGGTGAGGAAGGAGGAAAAAGATCCTGTTTAGATAAGTTGACAAATCAAGTCAGAACACAATAGCTACTCCCACATGCTAGACACCAGTATCATGGCAGCCTAACATGTTTTCCTGCCTATGCAGAAAGACTGTTTATATCATACAGACTTGACACCTAAGCCGTACTAGAAATTAACCTGCAAGACTTCATGGTTCAAGGAACATTTGGGCTGGAACAGCTATGCATGCCCAGAAGGAAGTGGAAACACAACAAAGGTGACCTGGAAAGGATTTTTCACACCCCCCCCCCCCCCACACACACACACTTTATTTTGATGTGTAAAAGAGCCTGACTTTTTCTCCCCCAACTTATTCCAACTTAAGGATGAAAAGTGAGAGCTGATCTTGCCAGGTTTTGCTGAAAGACCAATAGAAGGTCTCAGGGAACTCTGACTCTAATTGAAGGAGCAAAGATGTTCCTCTAGATTTAACCCCATCTCTCAAGGCCGTGTCTAACATAAGAGGCTGGTAGAAGTCCTGGCACAACCTGATAACCAGTTTTTAAAGCATGCTCAAAAGAGATGAGAGAGAGGAGAAGAATACCTCTGCAGTGGAGATCCATCACAGCTTCTGCAGCACTGCCAACCCTCACCTCTCTGGAGAGTTACTTTTGCTTGTTATTCTGTAACTTGTATTGCCCCACCCCCAAGTTTTTGACTTCTAACTTGCCTTGTTGCTCTGGCTGAAGCTCTTTAAATCTTTTACTGCTGCTGAAGTTCTACTGGGTCTCTTAGAGGTGCTGGAATCAGCAGAGGAGTTAGAAACTTCCTACCAGTAGGTAATTAGTCAAGGGAATAGATACAAGCTTTTCCTATTTACATACATGTTGGTAGTGATGATGCCACAAGAACTTTAAATAGTAACTGCAAGCATCAACAGGTCCCAATTAGAGCAAGACAGGAGTTAGAGGTGTGGTTGATAATCTTGCTTTGAATGTTTGCAAACAAAACAACAGGTCAAAAAGGAAATTTTACCGTGAAATTGATTCACTAACTCAAACTATTTTAAACTTGTCTGGAGCAGAGTAACTTAGGTAGAAGTCCAAAGTTGGGGGGGGGGGTTGTTTTTGTTTGGGGGTGGGACAAGGGAGGCAAGAGAAAGAACTAACTTAAATTTTAATGTCTTGGCCTAAAACTAAGTGTTTTCAATAAATTTATCCAGAAAATACTTTAACTAAGCTGCTATCATAATCACTAACACGTCACTATCATATCTATTGATTAGTTAACCCATGCCATGGAATTCAGTGCTTTTGTTCAGTTAGAAAAAGACTGCTTGTAAAAATAGATTTGCAAAGCCAATACACTTGACTTTTGAGCTAGATTCTTGAAGCCCTGGGGGGAAAAAAAATTGTGTCTGTGCCAGCCTTAAATATACTTCTGGTAAAGCAGGCCTGTAAAGATCAGCCAGACAAATCTTAGAAGCAGGATCCACAGGGAAATACATTTCATTTTCTACTTTGAATTAGAGGACAAGTTATTGGTTCATATTAGCAGCCATTAGGAAAGGGATAGATAATAAGACAGAAAATATTGTAATGCCATTATAAAAATCCATGGTACACACACACACCCCTTGAAAACTGGGTGCAGTTCTGATTGCCCCATCACAAAAAGATAAATCAGAATTGGAAAAGGTGCGCAGAAAGGCAATGAAAATAATTAGGAGAGACTAAAAAGACTGAGACCAATCAGCTTAGAAAAGAGCTAACTATGGGGGAGGGGGTAAAATACGATAGGTCTATAAAATCATGAATGGTATAGATTAAGTGAATAAGCAAGTATTACGTATCCCCTACACGTAAAACAAGAACTAAGGATCACCCGTGAAATTAATAGGCAGGTTTTAAAAAAAACCAAAAGGAAGTACTTTTTCCACACAACACAGTCAGCCTGTGAAATTTGTTGCCATTGCCATGTTGCAAAGGCCAAAAGTATAACTGGGTTTAAAAAAAAATAGATCAGTTTATGTACCTATTTGCCATTAGCCAAGACGATCAGGGGTGCAACCCCATGCTCCAGCTGTTCATAAACACCAAACTGCCAGATGGCGGCATGGATGGATCACTCGAAATTGTCTTGTTCTGTTCATTCCCTCTGAAGCATCTGGCACTGGCCAATGTCAGAGACAGGATGCTAGACTAGATGGGCCATTTTTCTGCCCCCATATGGCTATTCGTATGGCAACTAACTTAAGGTTTCTTAGTAACAGAGACCGCTGGATTAAACACATTTAGCGAAGGAAGAAAAAGTTATAGATTTGAAATGAGGTGAAGACAAGAAGTTTGTGTATCATGACCAAATGTGATAACTACGATGGTCTATTTCAGTCTGACAGAAGCCAATCATCACAGATATCCTTTATCTCGTAACTATTACATTGCATAGCAATTCTTAAAGTTTGAACGGCAGTGCTCATAAAAATGCATTATACTGGTTAAAGCCATGCTTGAGGGAGACAGGCATTACATGAGCCTTCCTGCACAGATCTCACACTCACAATTTTGCAACTTCATCTTGACCTACAAGCACATGTACTATCCTCGGAACGGACAGCCGACTGCGACCCAACAGCGTTGTGACCGACATGGAAAAGAAGATCTTCATGGTGGATGTCACGGTACCATTTGAAAATGGTGTCAAGTATCAGAGGGGTAGCCGTGTTAGTCTGGTTCTGTAGAAGCAGCAAAGAATCCTGTGGCACCTTATAGACTAACAGAAGTTTTGCAGCATGAGCTTTCGTGGGTGAATACCCACTTCTTCGGATGCAAGCAGTGGAAATTTCCAGGGACAGGTGTGTATATATAAGCAAGCAAGAAGCAAGCTAGAGATAACGAGGTTAGATCAATCAGGGAGGATGGGGCCCTGTTCCAGCAGCTGAGGTGTGAAAGCCAAGGGAGGAGAAACTGGTTCTGTAATTGGCAAGCCATTCACAGTCTTTGTTTAGTCCTAAGCTGATGGTGTTAAATTTGCAGATGAATTGGAGCTCAGCAGTTTCTCTTTGAAGTCTGGTCCTAAAGTTTTTTTGTTGTAAGATGGCCACCTTAACATCTGCTATTGTGTGGCCAGGGAGGTTGAAGAGCTCTCCAACCTAGAGACTCTCATCAATAACCAAACTTCCATACAAACGGACTTCACTAAAATAAGACAGGAGATCTACATTACCCACTTCACCTCTCTAAAAAGGAAAAAGGACTGTAAGCTGTCTAAACTCCTACCTGCCACATGGGGCCAAAACTGTGATACCCCTAACCCACCCAGCAATATCGTCAATCTATCCAGCCACACACTCAGCCCAGAAGAACAGTCTGTCCTATCTCGGGGACTTTCCTTCTGCCCTGCCACCCCCACCAACATGATACAGTTCTGCGGCGATCTGGAAGCCTACTTTCGCCGTCTCCGACTCAAAGAATACTTCCAGGACAACACTGAACAGCGCACTGATACACAGTTACCCTCCCACCAACAGCACAAGAAGAAGAACTCCACATGGACTCCTCCTGAGGGTCGAAATGACAGTCTGGACCTATACATTGAATGCTTCCGCCGACATGCACAGGCAGAAATTGTGGAAAAACAACATCGCTTGCCTCACAACCTAAGTCGTGCAGAACGCAATGCCATCCACAGCCTCAGAAACCATCCTGACATTATAATCAAAGAGGCTGATAAAGGAGGTGCTGTTGTCATCATGAACAGGTCTGACCACCAAAAGGAGGCCGCCAGACAACTCTCCAATACCAAATTTTACAGGCTACTTCCCTCAGATCCCACTGAGGAATACACTAAGAAACTGCACCATCTACTCAGGACACTCCCTACACTAGCACCGGAACAAATCAACGTACCCTTAGAACCCCGACCAGGGTTATTCTATCTACTACCCAAAATCCACAAACCCGAAATCCTGGACGCCCCATCATCTCTGGCATTGGAACTCTCACTGAAGGACTGTCTGGATATGTGGACTCTCTACTCAGACCCTATGTTACCAGCACTCCCAGCTATCTCCGTGACACCACTGATTTCCTGAGGAAACTACAATGCATTGGTGACCTTCCAGAAAACACCATCCTAGCCACCATGGATGTAGAGGCTCTCTACACAAACATCCCACACGCTGATGGAATACAAGCTGTCAGGAACAGTATCCCTGATGATGCCACAGCACAACTGGTTGCTGAGCTCTGTGCCTTTATCCTCACACACAACTATTTCAAATTTAATGACAATATATATCTCCAGATCAGTGGCACTGCTATGGGCACCCGCATGGCCCCACAATATGCCAATATTTTTATGGCCGACCTGGAACAACGCTTCCTCAGCTCCCGTCCACTCACGCCCCTTCTCTACCTACGCTACATTGATGACATCTTCATCATCTGGACCCATGGGAAGGAGACTCTGGAAAAATTCCACCATGATTTCAACAGCTTCCACCCCTCCATCAACCTCAGCCTGGACCTATCTACACGGGAGGTCCACTTCCTAGACACCACGGTGCAAATAAGTGGTGGTCACATTAACACCACCCTATACCGAAAACCTACCGACCGCTATGCCTACCTTCATGCCTCCAGCTTCCATCCCGGGCACACCACAAGATCCATTGTCTACAGCCAAGCACTGAGGTACAACCGTATCTGCTCTAACCCCGCAGACAGAGACCAACACCTAGAAAATCTCCACCAAGCATTCTCAAGACTACAGGAGGAAATAAGGAAACAGATCAACAGAGCCAGATGTGTACCCAGAAACCTCCTTCTGCAAGACAAACCCAAGAAAGAAACCAACAGGACTCCACTGGCCATCACATACAGTCCCCAGCTCAAACCCCTCCAACGCATCATCAGGGATCTACAACCCATCCTGGACAATGATCCCACACTTTCACAGGCCTTGGGTGGCAGGCCAGTCCTCGCCCACAGACAACCTGCCAACCTGAAGCATATTCTCACCAACAACTGCACACCACACCATAGTAACTCTAGCTCAGGAACCAACCCATGCAACAAACCTCGATGCCAACTCTGCCCACATATCTACACCAGCAACACCATCACAGGACCTAACCAGATCAGCCACACCATCACCGGTTCATTCACCTGCATGTCCACCAATGTAATATATGCCATCATATGCCAGCAATGCCCCTCTGCTATGTACATCGGCCAAACTGGACAGTCTCTAAGGAAAAGGATAAATGGACACAAATCAGACATTAGGAATGGCAATATACAAAAACCTGTAGGAGAACACTTCAACCTCCCTGGCCACACAATAGCAGATGTTTTTTTGTTGTAAGATGGCCACCTTAACTTTAGGACCAGACTTCAAAGAGAAACTGCTGAGCTCCAATTCATCTGCAAATTTAACACCATCAGCTTAGGACTAAACAAAGACTGTGAATGGCTTGCCAATTACAGAACCAGTTTCTCCTCCCTTGGCTTTCACACCTCAGCTGCTGGAACAGGGCCCCATCCTCCCTGATTGATCTAACCTCGTTATCTCTAGCTTGCTTCTTGCTTGCTTATATATACACACCTGTCCCTGGAAATTTCCACTGCTTGCATCCGAAGAAGTGGGTATTCACCCACGAAAGCTCATGCTGCAAAACTTCTGTTAGTCTATAAGGTGCCACAGGATTCTTTGCTGCTTCATTTGAAAATGGGTCACTGGCCTTCCACGAGGCCCGAGCTTGGAAGGTGCTGAAATACACCCCACTGGCCGACATCCTGAGAGCCTATGGCTACGAGGTCCAAATCCACGCCCTAGTCGTGGGAGCCCTCGGTGCGTGGGACCCCCACAACAAGCTGGTGCTGAGAGCATGCGGAGTTCGTCAACATTATGGCCAGCTCATGAGACAGCTCATGGTGTCCGACACCACCAGGTGATCCAGAGGCATATACACAGAGCACATCATGGGACACCACCAGTACCAGGTTGAGTAATCGAGACCGCCGGTCTGGGAAATAACCCACTTCCTTCCTTCCCTGACGAACCAAGGGACACACCTCACCCATGTACTTATGTGCTACACCAATACTGACTTGGACTCTAAATACATTCCACGGGTAGCGTACCCGAGCCCACTTATCCACTGGCATTTTAAAAACTCCCACACCCCAATCTGGGACTATGTTGGTTATGTGCTATGTATGTATGTCGTGAACCTTGTAACCGATACTTGTAATCCCTCATAACCCAAGCCTGACCCCAGATGTACAGTACCTTCCCTCTTAACTTGTGTAAACTTGATTTTAAACATTAACTTTAATAAAAATTTTAATTCTAATCCTAGGCCTTTCCTGAGAAGACTACCAGTTGGGTTTAATTCATTATGGTCCTATAACGAGAACAAATTTTGATGAAGTCTAATAATGACTTCACAACTAAGTGCTAGTTTACACTGGCAACGCTAAAGCGCTGCTGCGGCAGTGCTTTAACATGCCTTGCGTGGTCGCGGCGCAGCTCTAGCACTGAAACTTACTGCCCTTGGGGGAATGGGGTTGTTCACACCCAAGCGAGAAACTTGAAGCTCTGTAAACTGCCAGTGTAGACAAGCCCTCTCTCTCATCTGTGACTGAAACAAAAGTGCTACTTTAGAGTGGTTAAATTAGTTTTATTAGCTTTTGTCACTCTGCCTCTTTTGTATAAATATCTCATTTTAAACCTCAGAGAAATCCTGTTCATTAGTTTGTTACACATATCTCTTATTCTACAATATTTTTGTAGCTCTAGTATGTGGTACAGGTAAAAATCATAAGCCTGTACTAGAAACTGACTTGCCTCTTAAAGGGACTAATTGTTGGTAGGATATACGCCAAAAGATCAAGTAGACAAAATGCAAGAACTGCTTGTTCATTAGATGTAGGGTGGAGAAGAGCTTTTTAAATTTACGAATTAATTCAACTCAGCAAAAAATTGTTTTATATTTTAATACTGGCTAGACACAATATGCAAATTTGGGGTGCTCAACTCTCCATAAAGTTTTCTACCTCCCTTTTGGAACGGCCAATACTGGGCTTCAGGCAATCCAAACTGAAAAAATACTTGTTTAAGAACTTCTGACTTTGAAGCATTTGGGTGTCCTAGGAGATTTAAGAGGAAGTTTATGACATTTCCTCTGCAGTAATATGCTGAGTGCTACAGTTTGAGTTAAAGTTTGACCACATTGGAGTCAATACTGAATGTTTTTAGAAAGCCTGTAGAACAAGACATATTAATAACAAATAATATTAATTGCAAGAAGCAAGGTCCCACATTTTGTATGCTGCATCTAGTTGTCAGTTTTATTTAAAGCTTAAAGAATAGATAATGTTTTCACCCCTCTTAGCCAGAAGGCCGAGAATGAAGCACTAAAAAAAGCTGGGCCTGAGCCCAAGATAATTCCAGGTTTTTGACTTGCATTTCTCAAAATCTGAGAAGACATCCTCTAAGTATAAGAATGGCCAAACAGGGTCAGACCAAAGTTCCATCTAGCCCAGTATCCTGTCTTCTGACAGTAGCCAATGCCAGGCGCCTCAGAGGTAATGAACAGAACAGGTAATCTTCAAGTGATCCATCCCGTCGCCCATTCCCAGCTTCTGGCAAACAGAGGATAAGGACATCATCCCTGCCACCCTGGCTAATAGCCATTGATGGCCCTATCCTCCATGAATTTATCTAGTTCTTTTTTGTATAATGCATTTATGACCTCAACTATTAAGTTACAATAAAGAGTAGGAATAATGGGATTTTCTGAAAAACTAAATCTAGTTGGGAATAACAACAAAACACGAAGTACCACGTAGAGAAAGCAAGCACAAAGTCACAGGGAAAACATCTCATTGAATTGCACTCCAGTGCCTAGGCTTCCTGGCTGTAATCATGGAACCATACCTATTTGTCTAAAAAGGTCTTACCATATCACACTTCTACACTGAATTACATTTAAGTGACCTACGTATGACTAGCTATTATATCGATTCTAGATATCTAAAGAGATCTTGCCATTATAGACATGGACATATTCCGTAAACATGTCCCACGCTTAGAATAATGGCTCCAATGAAGTAAGTGGCAAGACTCCCATTTACTTCAGGGAAGCCAGGATTTCACCCTATTTCATTTCTGAGTGATTTTTTGTTTTGTATGGGGGAGTGGTGAGTTTAAAATAATGTGGGCAGTGATTTGAATACTACACTTATATAAATGCTAACTGTTATTTCAGTAAGAGTTATTTCAAGAGACTTAGGTTCTACTCCTGGCTCTGGCATATCCTGCTAGATGATGCTGTGACAAGTCACTTCCCCTTCCTGTGCCTCAGAGCTTGTATACACATTTAAAATCCTGCAGTGGCACAGCTCCACTGTCTCCACCTGTCAGGGAGTCTGAAGAACTCCTGTCTCTGGTGCCCCGGGGGAGAGGGTGAAGGAGGTGGGCTGCTAGGGAGCCAAGCCCAGCCCTCTTTGCCCCCTACCAGCCTCCCTCCTCCAGTAGGTGGAGGTTCCTGCCTCATGTGGTGTCTCCAGGAGGGAGTATGGGTCAATGGGCCTATATACTTGGATTGAAGCACAGGAATCTAACAGAGTTGAAATTAACATGGTTTTGTTTTCTTCTGTATGTGTATTGATAATTGAGTGTATATCTCTGGGAACAGAATATATCAACAGCTGCTGCTAAAGCAACCGAAACACTCCCACAGACTTTTGGTACAACAAACTACATCTTTAGACAATGGAGGTATATTTGAATTTACTAGTTTGAAGGACAAGGTGCATCAGCTCAAATAAAGTATTTCTTGCCTAAAAACTGAGTTACAATTGAATGTAACTTGGTTATAAAAACTTAAGTCACCTTTACCCTCAGAGAGCTTGCTACAAGCAAAGCACTGAAGAACTTTGTGGCCTTCCTACCACAGGATATTTTAGAAATAAGTCCCAACCGTTGCTACCCTAATGCAGCAAAAACAAGTGGGAATTTGTTCCTAGAATTTCCTACTGTGGGAAAACACATGACGTTTTACAAAGTTAAATGTAATAAGATCTCCCAGCATTTGACATCTTTGTTTTAAAAGTAACAGGCTGTTTGTCAGCAAAAACTACTTTGAAGCTAGTTTAGAAATCCTCTCCTACACAGTTATAAGCCACACTCCAAACAAACAAAAAAACAAAAAAAAAAACCTGGCTTCCTCCAGGGATGTTTAACAAATGTTGCTTAACTGTGCAATTCCTGCAAAGATACAGTTCCAGAATACCAACAGTAAATGATGTTAAAAAAATAAAAAAATAAAGGAGACATTCAGGAATAAGATGACCATAGTCATTCTGTCTGTTTAGTTTATGTCTAGACAACACTTAAAAACGGCAAAGGGTGGAAAAGGGAAAACAGCCAAATATGATTCAATCTGCTTTAACTTGTGACTAATCTTCCTACTTATTCTTGGAGCATTTGGCATGTTGTTGTTGCATCTTTTGCTTGTCCGGGGCAATGGAGAATTTTTTTCTAATTACCTCAAGAAGAAACAGCTTGTTTTTTGCCTGCCTTTTCCTCCTGTATCAAAGCACATAGATAGGCAGAAATAGTGCTTAAAGTTTCACTCAAGGCAAAGACTCCTAAAGCACCAACTCCTGCTGCAAAAGCTGCACAAGATTCAAGTTACTCCAATTTCATCAGTTATCAGAAAAGGACAGAGAAGATTCTTTCCAAAGGAGTTTCCTGAATGGACATCTTGCTGTTTGTTACACTGTTTATGGCAAGCCCTAGGGGTGCTACTAATTAAATAAGCTATTTTGTCAAGCATGACTGGATATAGGAAATTACCATAAAAATGAAGGACAGAACAAACTCCAACAAGCTGCACCTCAACAGAAGACTCCGAAATGATCTTCCTGCCTTTACATGAAAACAGATTCCCAATATAGCATCCATTTAGTTGTAAACTGGATTAGACTGTTCATCTATTACACACACTGTAGATTTTTGGGCTTTTGTTTTGTTTTTTTTAAAGCGAGGCAGCTGTTAATTAACAGCCTCTTGTTTCCTTGTCAGGAATGTATTATTTTTCAATAACGTGCAAAGCCATTTTCATTTTCCAAAGAACACCGAAATACAAAAGGGCAGGTAATCTCAAAGGGCTGTAGTCTTAAAATTTTACATGATTCCTCCACCTCAGTAATTTCTTAATATATTCTAATTACTGATATTGAGTCTACCCTCCTCCTCCACCAAGCTGTAGTGTTTGCTAATGAATCTAGCAGCCTGACCTATGACCTCTAGTTCCCCTGCCCTTACAAACTCACACAGGGTTTTACCCTGGGGACTCATTCACTAATCCACATACATTTTTCACAAGTCAGCTTCTGCTTTAAGTTGTCAAAGCATCTTGATTTCCCACACTTGCAGATTAGATCTGATTGTGCCAGAGATCGATCAATCATGTCACACCTAAGTGATCACACTGTACAACTGCTGAGAAATCCATGAGCTGAAATATTAATTTGTTTCACAGATGACATGCAAGTCAGAATTTGATGCTAAAAGATAAAGTGGTGAGTAATGTACAACGGGAAGCTACACACTGCCTGCCTGCCCTCCTTCCCACAATCCAAACACAACATATTAACATATAGAAAGGGTTTTTTTTTGAATGGAAGGCAAGGGGGAACCCACAAAGGATCATCAAAAATTAAGAGGAGCTTTTGGGTTTGCAAGTCAGTCTTTTAAAAAAAAACTAAAATCAAAACAAGATGCTAAATAGAAAGGTACCTTTAATAGCAGATTATATTTCTACAGCACCTATTCCGCCCCCTCCGAGGATCCCAAAGTACCTTACAAGCTGCAAGGCATAAGAATAGCTTCCCTTACTATTACAACACAGTCAAAACAGGAGAGCAGACAGCACACAGTGCACACAATATATGAATGGACCTTTAGACTATGATCTTTGAAGCTTATCCTCTAATTTTAAGAGATGAGCCACAGAATCTTTGCAATTAGACCACACAAAACTATGGTCAAGGTCTCATCCAAAGGTTCCTGGGGACATAGACTGCAAGCAAATGTTTATGTGAAAATAAAATAATAATACCACCACCACCTAGATCTTATACAGCACTTTTAATCAAAGTACTTTAACAAGGAAATAAGCCATGTTATTCCCATTTTCCAGATGGGGAACACTATGACACAGGGAGGTGAAGTGACTTGCCCAAGGTCTCCCACAGCAGGCCAGAAGCCGAGCCAGGAACAGAAGCCAGGCTTCCTTAGTCCCAGTCTGCTGCTCTATAACTGTGGGAATTTACAATACATGAAACTTCTATTCTAGGCCATTATAACAGCAACCATCAGTTTAAACCAATTCAGATGTGCATTACAAGCCTAAGCACTCTGTCTCATCTTTGACGTTTCTATGGTAGCTATAGGAAACTCAGGCCCTTATTGCCCAGGCTGGCACAGGAGAGCACCTCGCTGGCTCTGGGTACCACAGAAAAAGCAGGAAGTTTAAAGTAAATCCAAGTGGTCTCTCTCTCATCTTTCTTCCTCTCCCCCGGGGCTTTTAACCATAAATGAAATTAAGCAGGAAGGGCCCCGCAGGAGCTGGCAGGGCCGGGGCCGTACACCCCCAGGCACCACGCTGGGGTATTCACAAGGCTTCGGCTCGGATTCAGCCCAGGGGGAGCGGGAGCAGGCCCCGGCCCCCGGGGTGGGGTGGGAGCCCTGACAGAGGGGAGCGCCCCACGCACACGCAGCCACGGCCCCGCACGCGAGCACGGGGGGGGGGGCGCACTCACCATGTAGAGAGTGAAGGGGAAGCCCAGCAGGAAGAGCCACAGATACAGGTGCAGCGCGTTGACCCCGGCGCCCTGGTGCGGGTCCTGGTACCAACCACCGCTTAGCGCCGCCCACACGCCCTGGCGCAGGATCTGCAGCGCCTGGGAGCCCATAGCGGCCCCGCTCCGCCGCGCTGGCCCCGCTCTATCCGCCCTGCGAGCCCGGCCAGAGCCGCGTCCCGCCCGCGTCCCGCGACAGCCCGCACGTCCGCGGCCGCCAACGCCGCCGCCTCCCCACCAACGCCGCCGCCATCTTAGGTCCGGGCCCCCGGCCGCCCCCGGCCCGGCAGCCCTTGCGGCTGCAGCCGCCCGTCCCTCTCGCCGCTGCCAGGGAGTGACAACGAGCAGCGCTGCCTCAGAGAGCGGCGTCCCCGGCAAACCCGCCCCGCCTGGAGCGCCCCCGTGCGGCCTGGAGGGAGGGCAGCACTTCTGAGCCAGGGCGGCCCGGAGACCATGCAGCAGAGCCGGGGCTCGCCTGGCAGTACCCACGTGCGTCTCCCCGTGCCTGAGCCACTTGGGAGTAGCTGCTGGCGGGGCGTGACAAGAGAGTGTCGTGGGCCCCTTGGTCACCGTGATAAGGTGGGCAGAGGCCCAGGGGTGGAGGAGTCTGGTTAGTGGCAGTTTTCCCCAGGAATTGAAATTAGGTGGGGGTGTTTCAATCTACAGGAGGGGTGGCACTGGCAGCTGATGAAGGATCAGATCATGAGGGCAAAGGTGCGCTTTATGGCACCCTAGTAAAAACTGAAAAATATATCAGGGGCATTTTATTAGGTTTAACTCATGTTTTAAAATCATCACACAAAGCCAAGCCTCCTATGAAGCACTAGAGCTACATCTTTCTTGGTTTCTTGTACTTTTGCACAATTCTATTAACGAACTTATCAAATGCAGGGCATTCAGCATTGGGGGCTTCTCATGTGTCCAGTACTTCCAGTCCTTCATGATATGCTCATGATCAGGCAAAAAGTCTCTCCTTTCAGAACACAAAATTATACATAATGAGGAAAAAGAACGCTGAACTGTAGCTATTGGGACTGGGAGTAACAAGAGAGAAATTCCTATTTCTTTCATCATAGGAAACATAATACAAAGTTTGGGCTGAACCCCTAGTGATGATAAAGAAAAAGCTGAAGTCAAATCTTCATGTGTTTGTTATATATTTCACTCTGTTCAAATTCTTTATTCTTCCTGATCATATAGCAGCCCCATTGCTGGTAGTCTCCCACTCCATGAAACTGGCAGTGTTTTATAAGACAGGCATCTGCAAAAGCTATGTAAAGATTCAGTAGAATCCAAAGGTTGCTCTTGTAGATTTATAAGAATCAAGTCTGTGTACTTTTTCAGCTGGCTTAACAAATGTTTCTTGTCCTCTTCACTTAAGGAATCAATATAAGTGCTTTAATTAGTCAGTTTCTGAACTGAAGTCTTTGCTTCTTCCAGTATGTTTTCAATCTCTCTCTCTCTCTCTGATTGATCCAAGTGTAGCTTCTATTACTGGACAAAGATCTACTACTGTTGTAGTGGATGCCTGGATGGCATTGTTTAATGACCCCAGTGTTTTCAACAGTAGACTTTCAAGAGAGAGAATGACAATTGTCCTTTCTAAGGGCAGGTTTACACTACAGGGTTAAGTCGACCTAACTTATGCAGCTCCAGCTATATGAATAACGTAGCTGGAGCCGATGCAGCTTAGGTCGACTTATTGTGGTGTCTACAGCGCACTGGGTTGACAAGAGAAACTCTCCTGTCAACTTACGTTATGTTTCTCATTCCAATAGAGTACTGGAATTGATGGGAGAGCAGTCTGCAGGCATTTTAGCAGGTCTTCACTAGACCCACTAAATCGACCGCCAATGGATCGATCACCACAGTGTCGATCCACAGTAAGTGTATACGTACCCTGAATGTAGTAGCAAAAGTAGTCCACCAGCCTCACTATGCAGTAGATACTTTCCAAAGCCAATAATAATGGTTGCAGTAATTTTAACACAACAGCCAAGGATCACTTATGAGAAAGCCAGCGGGTTTTCTTAGGTTGGACTCATTTGAACTTCAGCCCCAGCGTATCTTCTATTTTTTCCAAGACGTTCAGTCCTTTTTGACTCTTGCTGAAAAAAAAAGTATATGAAGAAATTAAATATGTTTTTTAATGTCTTTTGAAGATTCTGCAAGCTCATACTAGTGTTAGCTGGAGTAGATGGCCTCTGCGGTGTGTATAGGAGAGATTAGGGTTACACTTTTCTCTGAGCAAAGCTTTTACTCCACTGTGTCTTCAGAATAGTTTGATAGAGTTTCAAATTCACAAGCAGCCACTGTCTGGGGTTCAGTTTACAAGCATTTAACTCTAAGATGTGGGTTGTCACAGATGCAACCAATGTGTTATCTATAACCTGAACATCTAGAAATGCATCTACTGGCCTATCACTGACATCAAGATAATGTACGCAGTGACTTAATACTTGATGCCAGTTTGCATCGGTGCATTCGTCAGCCATGTATGCACATTTTCTGAATGTGGTGACGGAGTTCTTCACTTTTTTAACTGGTGAGTCTTTCACTGTTGCACTACGTGCTTCTAACCAGTCTGTTGAGTTTCTTGCAGAAAGATAGTGAGCATTTGCCGGGCTTGGTCAGAACCAGTGTCCAACTAACAAGTGACAATACACTTAACATTGGCCTCCAGTTTGTAGTGTTTGGTATCTTTCGCTTAAATAGAAAGTATGATGTGACAGCCATGTTTGTTTGCATAAACTGTGTTGTCTCTCCAGCATTCTTAACAAGCTCATAAAGTATTTCTAAAATTGGCTTTGACCGTGACTGGCTTATAAAGTCTATGTAGTCCAGAGGCTTGGTGTTTTGCAGCCTTTTCACATAGGTTGTCAGCATTGGTTTGCTGATCAGTCTGGCAAACCAAGCTCCTCCACTTTTACTATATAAATTCATGGTATGCCCACATCTTGAATACTGCATGCATTTCTGGTTGCCCCATCTCAAAAAAGATATATTGGAGTAGGAAAAGTTACGGAGAAGGACAATTAACATGATTAGGGGTATGGAACAGCTTCTATATGAGGCGAGATTAAAAAGACTGGGACTTTCAGCTTGGAAAAGAGACCACTAAGACGGGATGTGATAGAGATCTATAAAATCTTGATGTTGGGATATATAAGGGTTAAGTAGAGACCAGGGAGACTGCTGATGTGCTGGTATGATATTAGGAAGTAGAGGCACAGGCGGGCACTTTTTCTTCGCTTGATAGATAAGTGTCATCCCTCACCCTCCCATTCAGCTTGTTGGAGATAAATAAATGTTGCAGCTGCATAAGGAATGTAGTTGTCTAAAGGATACCTTTGTGTAAAGAAGTGTTATCTCCCCAACCCTTCCTTTCCCAGCTACATAAACGAGAACTGCTCACTGCCCCTTCCTCCCTCCCCAGAGAACTGTTGATTAAGGGAACTTGTGGCAACCAATTACTGCAAAGAAATGTATTTTCAAGGTAAAAATGTGTATATAATATGCATATGCTGTAATCAGTCAATAGAGGTGGGTATAATCATAGTATGGGTGTTTCTATTACTTAATAAGGGTTTTGGGGGGTTGTAACAGATGTGGGCGTTTACATACTAACTTAAATAAAAAGAGTGTGCTGTAACTAATCCAGTGCTTACTTGACAACTGGGTTGAGGGGAACAAGTATCGCAATAAAGAAGCCCGAACTCAAATCCGTCTCTGGGTCAGCCTGCTCCTTCTAATAACACTTGACTGATCTAGAGAAAGTGAATAAGGAAGTGTTAATTACTCCTTCTCATATTACAAGAACTAGGGGTCACCCAATTAAATTCATAAGCAGCAGGCTTAAAATAAACAAAAGGAAATACTTCTTCACACAACACACAGTCAACCTGTGGAACTCATTGCCAGGGGATGTTGTGAAAGCTAAAACTATAACGGGGTTCAAAAAAGAACTAGATAAGTTCATGGAGGATAGGTCCATCAATGGCTATTAGCAGGATGGGCAGGGATGCAACGACATGCTTTGAGTGTCCATAGCCTCTATTCGCCAGAAGCTGGGAGTGGATGACAGGGGATTAATCACTCAATATTTGCCCTGTTCTGTTCATTCCCTTTGAAGCACCTGGCATTGGCCACTGTCAGAAGACAGGATACTGAGCTAGATGGACCATTGTTCTGACCTAGTATGGCTGTTCTTATGCAAAAAGTAATTGTAATATATAATAAAATAAAAATATTTAGTACAGAAACTCCCCAAGATAATGACCTCTTGAGACAGCGATGATATGTGATAATGATCTTGTCCAGGGTTTCTCAAACAGGGGTCACTGCTTGTGTAGGGAAAGCCCCTGGTGGGCCGGGCCGGTGTGTTTACCTGCCCTGTCCGATCGCGGCTCCCACTGGCCACGGATTGCTGCTCCGGGCCAATGGGAGCTGCTGGAAGTGGTGCAGGCTGAGGGACTTACAGGCCGCTGCTTCAGCAGCCGCCATTGGCCCACAACCCTTGTTTGAGAAACCCTGATCTTGTCAGATAAAGCATTCTGAAAATCTTGGCCTTCTAGGAAATGTATATTTATATAAGTTTCCCAGTCACAAATGTAGCATTCTGGAGCAAAGTCACTAAAATATAGTCCAACAAATAACATGCCTCTCTCTTCTCCCTCCACTGCCCCCCTCATATAGTTATTGTCCTTGGTCAATGGAGACCCAGAGTTCAGAGGTGCTTTTGCATGATTTCACCTCCCACTCTGGCAGGTGGAGGGGTGAAGGCACCTTGCTCGTTCCTCCAGCCACTCACTGCTCACTCTGGCTCCTGTTCGTTATCCTCATTTCACTCCATTGCTCCATCACGGATGACCCTGCCCCATCACCTTCTCTGGCGCCTGCCCCTGTGACCTTGGTGAGTCAGTCTCCTGAGGTTCCACCCAGCAATCAGCGATTTCAGCTCTCTGGGGGAACCTCACTGCTAGTGCAGGCTGGGCAGGGTCTTCCACAGAAACGCTGACCTGCAGCAGGTCTAAGCACTTAGACCTAATTATTAGTGATTTCAGCTCTAGTGGTCACTTAAAACAAAAAACTCTCAGTGGAGCCTAATCAGTCCTATCTTTAAACAGGGGATGGGGCAGGTCAAATAGTGCCTGTGACTCTTAGGCAGAGCTCACACCACCAAACAAAACACCTTGTCCCCACCCTCTCTCTCTCTCTCCACTGGGATCTGCCATCCAAACCCCTTGCTTAGGGAGTGCAGTTCAGTTGAGGGTGACCAGTGCTTAATTTGTAATGAAAGAGGTGCCGAGGCTCAAGCTATTAGGTGCCAGGGCTTGAGCAAGTTTTTTACTTTCATAACTGATGTGGCAAGACCAGAGGTCCCGAGGCTATGAACTGCCAAGCGTAGATGTGCCGGGGGCTCAGACTTGGCAAAAATTAAGCACTGAGGGTGACCCCCTTAATCATGACAGGCTAGGTACAGTTCTGCTGCCCTTTACTCATACAATAAGGATAACAACATTTCATTACCCCCACATTCAATACTAAAGTGATTTGTAACCCAACACCAGCCAAAAGTGATTATGTGGGCAACACAGCTCTGTCTGCTGGATACCTAGGTAGAGTAAGTGTGTTCATGTAAATACAGTCTGGTCCTGAAGACTTCCCTCCACTCACCCTCACCCCCTCCCCGCTCATTCAGACCTCGCTTACAAATCATAATTTGAAATTATAAGGTTGGCCAACATCACCAAAACGAATGCAACGACATTGTCAAAAAAAAACCAACAGCTGTGTAAGGAAGCTAGTATTTGTTCATACCTTTCAAACCTATTACACTTTTTCAGGTACAAGTATTTTATCATATACTGTATATCAGTGGTCTCCAACCTTTTTTCACACAAGATCACATTTTGAATTTAAGTGCAACCCAGGATCTACCCTGTCCCTTCCCCAAAGCCCCGCCTCTTCCCTGAAACCTCACCCTGCTCATTCCATCCCCCACTTCCTCTGTCACTCACTTTCCCCCACCCTCATCTACTTTCACTGGGACAGGAGGTTGGGGCTCGGGGGGTACAGGCCCTGGGCTCGGGCCGAGGGGTGCGGAGTGTGGGAGGGGGCGCCAGGCTGAGCCTGGAGCAGAGGGTTGAGGTGCAGGAAGGGGTGAGGGGTGTAAGCTCTGGGAGGGAGTTTGGGTGCAGGAGGGGGCTCCAGGCCGGGGCAGAGTGTTGGAGTGCAGGAAGGGGTGTGGGCTCTGGGGCAGAGCGTTGGGGTGCAGTAGGGGGTATGAGGTGCTGGCTGCAGGAGGGGGATCAGGGCTGGGGCAGGGATATGGGAGGGGATTTGGGGTGCAGGCTCCGGGAGGGGGCGCAGGGCTGGGGTGCAGGCTCCTGCCAAGCAGCGGCGCAGTGGGGTTAAGGCAAGCTCACTGCTTGCCCCAGCCCCACACTGCTCCCAGAAGTGGCCAACACACCCCTGCGGCCCCTGGGGGGAGAAGCACATGGTCTCCTCACATTCCTGCCACATTTACACAAACAACCTCTCTGGGGTTTTCTTTACTTTCTTTTTTTTTCTTTTTTTCTTTTTCCTTTTTTTTTGTGGCGGACTGAGAATCTTCTGTAGAAAAACTAATTTTATGAGGTCTGTCAGTGTACAACATGATACTAAAAGATAAATGGCCAAAGTAAAACAAACTAAGAGTGGATTTTGCAATAAGTTACAACAATGGTTTTCTTTAGTCCATGCCCTCTAAACCCATGGGAATGTGGGTTTTGGAAAAATAGGGCAATATCAAATGTGCTTAAATGCGGACTGGTCAGATGAATTTCTAGAACAACTCAGTCAGAGGGATATTACAAAAACACAAAGTAAAATCACAATAATTTTAAAAATACTACTATGTACTACAGAAATGCCTGAACACACTACCATTTACAAGTGTGATACCGCAGTGTTTTGCACCATTCCTGGAATTTAAAAAGGAGACCTTTATGTGATTGTCAGCCTTCCTCATGGAACCATCTGATGCTATCATTTCTAAGTTACGTGCTGAAAGGTACACCAGGCTCGGTGGATATAGAAGTTAGACAAAAACAGATGAGCAGTTTGGGAGAAAGACGTAACAATGACAAATGCATTAACTGTTTTATCCCTTGCCAAACAGGACTTTTATTGTTTAGACATCACAAAGTTAGATTACAGTTGAGCGAGTTACAGGAAACTGGAAATAACTGTCACAGCAATTAAAGTTTGTTTGCAAGTATTTTTACATCAAAATATCAATTTTGGCTCATGACTGAAATGAAAAAAATCAAAAAAAATCAGTATTTCCAATTGTTTACATTGCTACAGTCAACAATACTGAGAACTAGAACAACATTACATAATCAGAGCCATATGTATAAAACAAAAAGCCGTATTACTTGTCTTGAAAAGGTGCTTCTAACATTAAACTATGCTCACACCATCCCTGTGAAGTAGGCAAATATTTATCCCTATTTTAGAGATGGAAACTGAGGCACAAAGATGGTAGGTGACTTAGCCAAGGTCACAGAGTTTAAACTCTAAGAGGTTCCTAGCTCCTAGACCACTTTATTCTATTGTAATTCTATGAATTATGTGATGAACTCCTGGGGTTGGTTATCTGCCAGGATTAAACCTGGAATCACTGGACCCAAACATCATGAGTAAACTGTTTCAACTAAAAGGACCAGCTTCACTAACTCAGGCCTGGTCTACACTATGGGGATAAATCATGCGTGCAAATCATGCAAAGTCATGAAATGGGCTACCAACGCAATAAAAAAAATAAAAATTAAAAATTTTAACAAAACTGACATGCCGAAGATGCTCCTCGCCTGAGGTGCCATTTGATCTAGGGCTGGCCCTGATCAGTAAGCAAACTTAGACGAGATACAAACAGCTTCTTAGAAAAAAATTGCATAACAATTAACAGAAACCATTTCTTCCAGCTCTGCTTATTCATTCAGTTAAACAGAAAGTCTTACAAGTTCTGAAAAAGCACTTTCTGATGCTTTCCAGTAATATTACACTATGCTAATGGAAAGTAAAAATTATGATGAAACATCCCAAGAAATTATTCAACAACATTTCCGAGACAGAACAGCAGAAAGAAGATAAAAGTGCTTGATATCAATTTAAATAATTTAATTTGCTTTAGTCCATATATATATATTGTGTAAAGTCCACGTGAACTGTTGTGTTTGCACTGGTCAGAAGTGCCTGAGAACAGTCTAAAAAGTTTCATTGTCAACTTTCAAAACTGCCAACATGTCACACAAGCAGGGGCGGCTCTAGACATTTCGCCGCCCCAAGCAGGGCGGCATGCTGTGGGAGTCACTCTGCCGGTCGCCGGTCCTGCGGCTCTGGTGGACCTCCACCGAAGCCGCGCGGGACCAACGGACCCTCTGCAGGCACGCCTGCGGGAGGTCCACCGGAGCCGCCTGCCGCCCTCCCGACAACCAGCAGAGCGCCACCAGTGGTATGCCGCCCCAAGCACGCACTTGGCGTGCTGGGGTCTGGAGCCGCCCCTGCACACAAGCAACTGAAATGCGTGACAAATTAATACAATGGGGAAAAACCTATGATCTGCTGCACATCATGCCATAAATAATAGAGAATGGTCTTTGACTATCAAGCCTGTTTTTCCTCACTGTGTGGATTAAATAAACCCTTTTTTAAAAAGTCACACATAGCCACAAGGACTTCACACATAGTTCATCAGCAGGTTTTAAACTTTAGTCCTTCAGATTCCCATCAGATTCCCATTGCTTAAGCAAAAGGAAGTAGCTGTTATCTTCTGTACAGAGTAGCAACTAGAAGGGGACAATACATTTTGCCAATGGATTACACAACTACTGAGAGACAATCATCACTGACAGATGATGTTTTTATACTATAAAACTTGTTCCATTCCCAGCTCTGGGGAGAGCATAGTCTAGTGGTTAGAGACCGTGTAGCCAGTCAACTGGTATGTTAGCTCTGAAAAAGAGTGGCTAAGTGGATGAGACTTCAATTGGTGATATTGAGGAGCTAGGTTCTGTTCACAGCTCAGCCAGAATTGACCTGTGGGCAGCCGCTCAGTTAATTTATTTGTAAAATGTAGGTAATAATACTTGACTGCTTCCTAAGGTAGGGTATGACACTTGGCTCAATAATGAGGACTGCAGAGTGCACAGAAACAGAGGTGGCAGAAGCTCATCACGAATGGGGAGGACTGAAGTTTGGGGCATGGGGTTTGCATTGAGGAGCCTAGGGTGCAGAGGACGCTTGGGCAGTGCCCGGTGCTCTGGCAGCTGTGGGGGTGGAGCAAGGTGGCAGGTCAGGCACTCGCCTTGCCTCAGAGATGCACAGCAGGCTGAGGAAGCAGTCCCTGCTCCCCCCACCCTAGGCACTCGGAGCAGCCAGCTCCCTGCCCTCACCCATCTGTTGCTTTGGCAGCAGTTCCTGTCCTAGAAGGGAAACAGCCCATCCCCACATCCCTGAAATGACACAACTGTGCCCTGCTGCCCCTTCCCCAGCCAAGGGAACTGGGGGCCAGGCAAATAGAAGAACTTGGGCTGTCCCATCTCTCAGCCTCCTCAGGTACAGAAAAAATATTGTGGGATGGAAACATAGATCAGGCCCCGCCCCCAATATTTCCATTGCTGGGGCATTAGCTTCCACCACCTCCTGGTTTCACCACCCCTGCACAGAAATATAAAGAGCAGTCTGCAGAAGTGAAACTTGACTTCAGTCTCTTGACTCCCAACCCAGTGCCCCTTACCCTAAGCTAAAGATATTTTGTAAGCTCTCTTTCTCATAGGCTGATCTACACTTAAAAAAAAATTACCATGATCGTTATGTTGGCTAGAGGTCTGATATTTTGCTGACCTAGTTATACCAGTAAAAGCCCTACAGTAGACGCAGTCATACTGGTATACCATAGGCACCTACTCCATGGGTGCTCTGAGGCTGAAGCACCCACTGGAGAAAAATAGTGGGTACTGAGCACCCACTGGCAGCCCCCCTATCAACTCCCCCCATCCCTCAGTGTTTTCTGCCCGCTGGCAGCCCCGCTGATCAGTGCCTTCCCCTCCCACCCGCTGCAATCAGTTGTTTTGTGGCATGCAGCAGGCTTTGGGAGGGAGGGAGAGGAGCGAGGGGGTGGTGCATTGGGGCGAGGGGGTGGAATGGGGTTGGAAGAGGCAAGATGGGGGTGGAGCGGGGGTGGGAAGGGGCCTTGGAGGAAGGGGTGGGGGCAGGGACTGGGGCAGAACTGGGGGTCAAGCACCCCCTGGCACATTGGAAAGTCAGCGCCTATGCCTTATTACCAGTATAGTTCATTGTGGTTCTGAACCCGAGGAAGCTCTACTGGCATAAGCACTTCTAGCAGGGGTTGCTGCTTTAACAGTACTCACATAATTAAATCAGCAACATTTTGTAGCATAGACAAGCTCTAAATCCAAGAAGGGGGAGTCATATTATCAAGTAGCTAAAGACCAGAACAGACTATAAACATGGAACTAAACCAAGACCTAGAAAGGGAAGAGAAGCTGATGGTCCTGGGTCTCCACCCAACTGCCATTCATCTTATGCAAGTAACAACCTTTGGAAAGACTGAGTATAAATACAAAATATATTTGCATTTTTAGGAAGAGAATTGAGCGGGGAATCCTGGGACAAACATCTAAACTTCTTAGCTGGATCATCTTAAAGATAAACTTCTTTGGTAGCACACAGACCCCAGAACTGTTATTTGAACTCCTCCAGTTTGCTGGAAAGATTACCCTTTACATACTGAAAAAAGGTTAATTTCAAGAAGAAGCAATAACTCAAATTTTAGCTCGGTGTTTGTGTAATACAAACCTTTGCCTAGTTAAGAATATTAACCTGACCATACTGCTGTTTGAGTGAAATGCAACGCAATTCATAACCTACATTCTGGTTGATTTTGCAATACACTACAAAACCTGTCTTTATGCACTTTGTTATAATGTGATTTATTCTAATTCCCTAGGTAATATTACAAGTAGAATATAGTTGACTGTAAAGGTGGAGCCCAGAGTGCTCTGGCTTAAGTTAGGTGGTATATCTTGATTTAGTAAGGCTTTTGATATTGTCTCGTATGACCTTCTCATAAACAAACTAAGGAAATACAACCTAGATGGAGCTACTATGAGGTGGGTGCATAACTGGTAGGAAAACCATTCCCAGAGAGTATATATCAGTGGTTCACAGTCAAGCTGGAAGGGCATAACGAGTTGGGTCCCACAGGAATCAGTCCTGGTTCTGGTTCTGTTCAATATCTTAATCAATTATTTATATAATGGCATAGAGAGTACACTTATAATGTTTGTGGGTGATACCAAACATGGGGGGGATTGGGGGAAGGAAAAGGAAGGGGGTTGCAAGTGCTTTGGAGGATAGGATTAAAATTCAAAATGATCTGAAGTAAATAGGATGAAATTCAGTAAAGACAAATACAGAGTACTCCACTTAGGAAGGAACAATCAGTTGCACACATACAAAATGGGAAATGACTGTCTAGGAAGGAGTACTGCAGAAAGGGATCTGGGGGTCATAGTGGATCACAAGCTAAGTATGAGCCAACAGTGTTACACTGTTGCAAAAAACAAAAACAAAAAACACATTTTGGGATAGTCATAAACAGATAGTTAAGGGTTAATGCCTCTTTTACCTGTAAAGGGTTAAAAAGTTCACCTAGCCTAGCTGACACCTGACCAGAGGAACCAATGGGGGAACAAGATGTTTCAAAAGGAAGGAGGGAAGTTTTCCTCCAGAGTGAAAAAGATCAAGGAACCAGCCTCTTATCAGAGTAGTAAGTTTTAGAAGGGAATAAATAGGTTTATGTTTATTTCTTTGTAACCTGTCTTGTGCAATTAGAGGTAGAATCAAATTGGGTATTGGGGTATTTTTTTTGTGTAACTAAATTTGTGCCCAGGGGAACATCCTCTGTGTTTTGAATCTGTTGTCTGTGAGAGGAGCTGGTATGCCAATCTCTCCCAGAGGGTTTTCTTTTACCTTTCTTTTCTTTAATTAAAAGCCTTTTTTCTTAATACCTGATTGATTTTTTCCTTGTTTTTAGATCCAAGGGGGTTAGATCTGGATCCACCAGAAGTTGGTGGGAGAAAGGAGGGGGGATGGTTAATTTCTCCTTGTTTTAAGATCCAAGGGGTTTGGATCTGTGTTCACCAGGAAATTGGTAAAGTCTCTCAAGACTACTCAGGGAAGAAAAATAGTGCTTGGGGGTGGTGGCAGCGATACCAGATCTAAGCTGGTAATTAAGCTTAGAAGTGTCCATGCAGGTCCCCACATCTGTACCCTAAAGTTCAGAGTGGGGAAGGAACCTTGACAGGGCATGTATAAGCAGGAGTGTTGTAGGCAAGACATGAGAGGTAATTCTTCCACTCTACTCTGCTGATAAGGATTCAGCTCGCATATTGTGTCCAGTTCTGGGCACCACACTTCGGGAAAGATGTGGACAAATTGGAGAAAGTCCAGAGGAGAGCAATAAAAATGATTAAAAGTCTAGAGAGCATGACCTATGTAGGAAGATTGAAAAAAAAACTGGGTTTGTTTAGTCTGGAGAAGTGAAGACTGAGAGGGGACATGATAACAGTTTTCAAGTACATAAAAGGTTGTTACAAGGAGGAGGGTGAAAAACATTTCTTGTTAATCTCTGAGGATAGGACAAGAAGCAATGGGCTTAAACTGCAGCAAGGGAGGTTTAGATTGGACATTAGGAAAAACTTCCTAACTGTCAGGGTAGTTAAGCAGTGGATCAAATTGCCTAGTGAGGTTGTGGAATCTCCATCATTGGAGGTTTTTAAGAACAGGTTAGACAAACACCTGTGAGGATCTAGCTGTTATGTAGTTCTGCCTTGAGTGCAGGGGACTGGACTAGATCAGTGGTTCTCAGTCAGGGGTATGTGTACCCTGGGGGTACGCAGAGGTTACATCAACTCATCTAGATATTTGCCTAGTTTTACAAGATGCTACATAAAAAGCACCAGCGAAGTCAGTACAAACTAAAATTTCATATAGACAATGACTAGTTTATGCTGCTCTATATGCTATTCACTGAAATACAATATTTATATTCCAATTGATTTATTATATGGTAAAAATGAGAAAAATAAGCAATTTTTCAGTCATAGTGTGCTGTGACACTTTTGTATTCTTATGTCTGATTTTGTAAGCAAGTAGATTAAGTGAGGTATAACTTACGAGTACGCAAGACAAATCAGACTCCGGAATGGGGTACACTAGTCTGGAAAAGTTGAGAGTCACTGGACTAGATGACCTCTCAAGGTCCCTTCCAGTCATACACTTCTATGATTATACAAAAATACTAATCAATATGGGTTTTACTGTAGAAAAAATCCCCATGGTCTTCTAATAAAACTTGTAAAAAGTTTTCAACTGTTTAGCTTGAGTTCTAAGTGACCTCTATTGCCTTGTAGTGGTCCCTCGCTCTCAAGTGAGGAGGGAGGCCATGCCACCTCACTGCGTCAGGCAGCATCACTCGGGCTCGGGTCATTCTGGCAGGGCCAAGTGGTAAGCAGCCGATAGCTCATAGCCTCCTAGCAGAGGCAAATAACCATTAACAGTCTGGAGCTCTAACCCAGAGTCTCACAGCCAGGGCTGCTGCCAATCAAGAGTCTAGGGCATGGCAGAGACCCTGTGGGCATGGCAGAGAAGGGAGCAGTCCTTAGCCTAAGCCTCCAGACTAAAGCAGTCTATAGGGGAAGCTCTGGGCAGGGCAGGGCAGGGCAGGGCAGAGCAGACCACGCTTTTGCCTAAGCCTCCTGGCTGAGGCATCCAGTAAGCACACAGACTGGGACTCTGGTCCTCTGGGTAGGGCGGAGCAGAGAGCAAGCAGGCTTTTGCCTAAGCCTTCTGGCTAAGTCAGTGAGCAAATACACAATCTGTGCCCACAGTCTCCTGAATGGGGCAAGTCACAAATAACACGCAGGCCTGCTGGCCTAGTGGTGAATAGGCTGCCATGCTAGGGGTGGGGTTGGTAGCAGAAAGTCCTGGGCCCACTCTCCTCCACTGGGTCCCAGCCCAGGGCCCTAACAATGGCAAATGGTTCTGCCACTGGGTCAGCAGGTATCCTACCGAAACATGCTGACTCCCTACTATTTTTTTTTTCACTCCAGCAACAAAACTGGACTTAAGTCTGGTTTCCGTGGGCTACTTCCTGACATAGTCTGGATGGTGGGGTTCTGTAGTCCAAGGGTCCTCTGTCTCCTTGAGGTATACTGCAGATGGCAGTCCTGGCAACTCTGCTCCAGGGTCGGTCTCCTCCGAGGGCAGGGTACTTCTCAGCAGAGGTTCAGCTCCAACGGCAAGCTTTTCCTGGGGTCGCTTCCAGTGATGCCGTGTCTCCACTGCTATTGTTATCTGGACTAGCTAGTCAATGGTGCGTGATTCCACTTCTATTAAAAAGTCGCAATACTAGATTTCTCTTCTTTAAGAAACTACAAGAAGTTAAAAAGACTACAATAGGCCAAAAATACTGAAATAAATGTAAGGTGTGGCGTTTTGGACAACTATAGAAGTACAACAACAGCTGCTCAATCATGCCTGCTATATTTAGAACAGTCAGGAATTTCACTGTAACCCTTCAGTTGCTTTGAATTTCTGAAAAGTTTTCATTTTGGGATGAAATTACCCATGCTTTTTTTCAAATCCAAAAATATGGTATTTAGGAAAGTTTGAGCAAGATCCCTTGATTTAAGTTTGATGGCAGGGGAAAGGAGACTATAAAATGGTTTCCTACCTTTCATAACTGTTGTTCTTTGAGATGTGTTGCTCATGTCCATTCCATTCTAGGTGTGTGTGCACCCATGTTGTCGGAGACTCTTGCCTTAGCAGTATCCATAGGACGGGCTGTGGTGCGCCTGGAGTGCTGCATTCATATCACAATATATCAGGCGCCGCTGGCCCTATGCCCTCTCAGTTCCTTCTTGCCAATTACTCTGACAGAGGAGCAGGAGGGCTGATAATGGAATGGATATGAACAACACATCTCGAAGAACAACAGTTATGTAAGGTATGTAGGTAACCCGTTTTTTCTTCTTCGAGTGCTTGCTCATATCAATTCAATTCTAGGTGACTCACAAGCAGTATCTATGGAGGTGAACTCGGAGTTCACCACTTGGCGGCTCGCAGTACTGCTCTACCAAAGCCAGCATCATCCCGGGCCTGCTGGGTAAGTGCATAGTGGGACATGAAGGTATGGACTGACAACCAGGTGGCCACCCTACAGATGTCCTAGAGAGAAGCACTTGAGCCAAAAAGGCTGCTGAAGAGGCATGTGCCCTGGTAGAGTGGGTGTTGATGATCACTGGGGCAGCACCTTTGCTTGATCATAGCAAAAGTGAATGCAGGCAGGTTGACCTTTCAGCCACAACAACGAATAATTGCGTCCACTTATGGAATGGCTTGGTCCTTTCAATGTAGAAGGCCAGAGCCCTCCTGATATCCAAGGCATGTAGCCTGCGCTCCTCCTCCGACTTACCAGTCTTCTTTCTGAAGCCACATAAGTAAATGTCTTGGCTTGAATGAAACTGAGAGACCACCTTAGGAAGGAAGGCTGGGTGCGGTCTTAGCTGGATCTTGTCCTTGTAAAAGACCGTGTAAGGCGGCTCTGAGGTGAGCGCCCGAATCTTGGATACCCGGCGGGCCGATGTGACCGGGAATGCAACCTTCCAGGAGAGGAGAAGGAGAGAGCAGGAAGCCAAAGGCTCGAAGGGGGTACCCGTAAGCTGTGACAGCACCAGATTCAAGTTCCACAGAGGAACAGGGTCCCTGACATGCAGGCAGAAGTGCTCCAGGACCTTGAGGAATCTGGCTGTGATATCCTAAGAGAAAACAGACCTGCCTTCGAGCAGTGGGTGGAAGGCCACTAGATTGGCCTTGATGGAGAGAGAAGCCCTGAAACTTGAGGTGCAGGAGGTAGTCTAGAATGATCTGCAATGGGGCTCACTCAGGACAGATCCCCTTACTTGCCATCCAGCAGGTGAATTGCTTCCATTTGGCCAGGTAGGTGGCCCGGGTGGAGAGCTTTCTACTGACAAACAGGACTTGCTGGACTTCAGATGAGCACTGCTGTTCTTGTGTGTTTAGCCGTGCAGCAGCCAAGCTGTCAGATGAAGCGCTGCCAGGTTTGACTGCATGAGACTGCCACAGTTCTGGAAAAACAGGTCCGCCTAGAGCGGCATCTGGAACGGGGTTGCCACTGAGAGGTCTAGCAGCATGCTGAACCAGTGTTGGTGGCCATGCCAGCGCTATGAGGATGACCTTCGCCCTGTCCTGCTTGATCTTCATGAGGACCCTGGGCAGCAACAGCACCGGAGGGAAGGCATACATCAGAGCCCCCAATCACAGGAGCAGGCATTTTCTGTTCTGCCTGGATGCGAACAGGTCTACCTGGCAGGGCTGGATCTACCATTTTTGCCGCCCCAAGGGAAAAAAAAAGCCACCCGGACTGTGCTGCACCAAGAATGGACGGAATTCCACCCCTTAGCATGTGCTGCCCCGGGCATATGCTTCCTCCACTGGTGCCTGGAGCCGACCCTGCCACCTGGGGAGTTCCCCATCTGCGGAAGATAGAACTGACCACCTCTGGGTGAAGGGACCACTTGTAATGAGACAAGAATGTCCTGCTGAGGCGGTCCACTAAAGCATTTCCAGCCCCGGGAGGTGAGCAGCCACAAGATGGATGTCGTGCTGCAGGCAGAAATCTGAGCCGGGGCACTGCCTAACATAGGGCAGAAGACCTGGCTGCCCCCTGCTTGTTGATATAAAGACCATGTTGTCCATTAGGACCTGAACCGCCTTGCCTTGTATGTGAGGCCACAAGGCTTGGTAGGCTAGGCGAACCGCCCTGAGCTCCCTGATGTTGATGAGCAGGGAATGATTGTGACTGGACCAATGGTGTTAAGTACTGAGATTGCCCAGGTGGGCTTCCCCAATCCACGTCCGAAGCGTCACCGATGAGACTGGGGCTGTGAAGGGGACTCCCTCCAGCACCGACGGGGGATCTTGCCACCAGATAAGAAACGATAGTGTGCGGTCTGAAATCCTGATCACCTGGTCCATACTGTGCTGGTTGGGGACATAGACCGATGCCAGCCACGCCTGTAGGGGCCTGAGGCTGAGTCGCATCTGCCGGATCACATAAGTACATGCTGCCATGTGACCCAACAGTGTCAGGCACATGTGGGCGCTGGTGAGTGGTTGGGCACACAGAAATGTGATGAGGTCCATCATGGCTTGGAACCGAGTCTCGGGAAGGAAGGCTCTGGCTTGAGTGGAGTCGAATTCTATACGTTGCACTGGGGTGAGGGTCAACTTTTTGTCATTTATTATTAGGCCCAGGTCATGGCAGGTGGAACAGACCACATTGAGATGCTTCCGCACCTGATCCAAGGACCGTCCCCTTATAAACCAGTCATCAAGGTATGGGTAGATTTGGACTCCCTGATGTTGCAGGTAAGCAGCCAGTGGCGCTATACACTTTGTGAACACCCTTGCAGCCAAAGAGAGACCAAAGGGCATCACCGTGAACTAGAAATGGCACTGGCGCAACGTGAAATGGAAGAAACACTGGTGCCCCGGGAATATGGAAATAAGTGTCCTTTAAATTGAGAGTGGCATACCAGTCTCACGGATCCAGGGAGGGGATGATGGAGGCCAGGGAGACCATACGAAACTTCAACTTTTTGACAGATTTGTTGAGGCGGCGCAGGTCTAGGATAGGTCTGAGACACCCCCCCCTTTTGCCTTCATAATGAGGAAGTATTGGAAGAAAAATCCTCTTCCTTCTATGTCTTATGGAACCTCTTCTACTGCCCCTAGGCTCAGGAGGTTTTCGACCTCCTGAACAAGGAGTTGCTTGTGAGAAGGGTTCCTAAAGAGGTCCAGGGAAAGGGGATGGAAGGGTTGGTCGGCTACAAACTCCAGGGTATAGCCCGACGAGACAGTGTTGAGCACCCAGAGGTCCAAGATGATATGGGACCAGGCCGACCGGAAAGGGTGGAGGCGGTTAAGGAAGATTGGGAATGGATCTGGTGCAGTGACTGGGGCATCATTCTCGGGCGCATCCTCAGAATGACTGCTTCTGGCTGCCTTGATTCCTGGAAGGACCAGGCTGGGCAGGTGGACGAGATGACAACTGGTGGTGTCTCTTAAAACCCCTGTCTTTGTCCTCCTTTTTGTAGGAGCTGGAATGAGGGGAATCCCAAGACCTCAATGATGGTGGAGGGCGGAACGGCTTTCTGGCCTGCTGAGGAGTATGTATGCCTAAGAAGCGGAAGGTGGCCCAGGAGTCTTTACAGCCATGGAGCCTAGCATCAGTGAGCTCCAAGAAGAGCCCCGATCCCTCAAACAGGAAGTCCAGGAGGGTTGATTGCATCTCCTGGGACAGCCCAGAGGTCTGTAACCAGGGGCTATGCCTCATGGCTATTGTAGAGGCAACAACCCAGGATGCTGCGTCCGTGGTGTTACAGGCCATCTGGAGGACACCCCTGGTTATCTCCCTGCCCTCTTCTATGAGAGTGGCAAACTCCTGTGCCCGATCCTGTGGGAGGCTCTCTTTGAACTTGCCAACGGAGTCCCACCGGTTGAAATTGTATCTTCCAAGTAGGGCCTGATGGTTAGAGACCCTAAATTGGAGGCTTGCTGTGGAATAATTTTTTCTGCCAAATAAGTCTAGCCTCTTGGCATCTTTATATTTGGGGGTGCCACTTGCCTGGCCCTTTTGTTGATGGCAGACACAACCAGGGACCCCACAGGACGGTGCATGTATAGGTATTCAAACCTCTTTGCGGGGACATAGTACTTCTTTTCCGCTTTCTTGGATGTGAGCGAAATGAAAGATGGGGTCTGCCACACCAACTTGGTGATGTTTAGGACCCCTGGATGAATGGGCAATGCAACCTGGGCAGGGGCAGAGGAGGGAATGACATTGAAGAGGTCATCGGGCTCCTCAGCTAGCTCCTCGACCTCCAAGTTCAGGTTGGCCACCACCCTTCTAAGTAGGGTTTAGTGCTCCCTGACAGGGCTTTGGAGCTGTGCTCTGGCTCCGCTCCAGTTCCAGGCAAAAATCTGCAACTCCTGCTGCTGCTGCTCCGCTCCAGCTCCTCCGCTCCCCCTCCTCCTGCCTGCCCTGAAAGGGGCTACCAGTTTGTGAGGTACCACCTCCTCCTCTCCTCCCCAGAAGGAGACTGCACCGCCAGAGGAGGGGGGGAGGGGGGGGGCATCCCATTGCTGCATCACCCATCCCTCATGGGAGGACTGGACCTCCTTGGGGACACTGCTTCCCTTTGGCCCCGCTGTGCTGAGCTGGGGCTGTGCTGTGGTATGGTGTCTGGTCGGAGGGAGAGGAGAGAGGGGGAGGGGGGTGGGGTGTACACACCCCCACAGTCCACCCACCCACCGGCCCGGGCCATTGCCCCATTTCTCATGCCGATCTCATGCCGTGCCGGCAGGTGGAGATGATTGCCCGCACAGGAAGGGCTAAACTGTCCCTCCGACCCAGACCACTGTCCTTCTGGTGACCAGTGGACCGGGTGTGGACGCTGACCGACTCTTGTCGGTGAGGGGGAAGGGAAGGTGCCCCAGTGCCTGCCAATACGGGGCTCGGGGCCGCCAGTACCATGACCACCACCAGTGACCAGGAAGGGGAGGGATGCCCCTGAGACCTGACAGGTGATGGCGACTGGCGCTTTGGCGATCTCTGGTGGGAGTACTGTTGGTACCAGAATACAAATAGGTGTGTGTGTCGTCAGAGTCTCTCTGGTGGTGTCAGAGAGCAGAGTGTGGTGTTGGAGATCTGGACTCTTAGGGGAGACTGGGGTTGAGTGGGGGGGGGGGGGGGGGCGGGGGGCCATGGATGGCATGGCGTCCGGGACATTCCACTGCCTTTAGGGTGGTTCGGGTGGTCCTCAGTGCATCTTGGTCATCTGAGATCTGGGATCTGGTGCTGGCAGGCCTAACTGTTCTTTGGCCACTGGGACCATCTCAGGTGCAAATGGCCCTGCAATGGGCTGGGACCCTCTACCACTCCCCAGAATCGGAAGTTGGTCCCTGGCTGGGCTAGGGGGTCCGACCACAGTGGTATCCCCAAGAGCCTCCGTTGCAGGCATGAGGCTATTAGAAAAAACAAGCAAGGGAGATTTCATTAATTAATTGAGAGAGAAAGTGATTTTTACTTAGGGTGTTCCTTTGGGGATTTTTGTTAATAACTATTTAATTTAAACACTTGGAAGAAGAACAGATCTGTGTTACAGATTGAATCACTCCTCTGGCCATTCAGTTAAAAGTCTAGGACCCTGATCCTGCAGTCAAATCCATACAAGCATGAACTTTGTGCCTTTACAGAACCTCTTTGAATACACATTGGAAACATCTAGTGTTAGGAATGTCAGGTTTTCTCCTTAAGTGAAGAACAAAGTGTTTTTTTTTTCCTTTTAAGCCTTTATAAATCATAAGGTAAGGAAGAAAGGAGAGAACACCTTTGCAGATCACCTTCAAATTCCACCAAAAGTTCATTATCTGCACTGGGGCACAAAGACAAAGCAAGTTATTCCATTTCATAATACACAAATAAGTTAACTGGAATTTACACGTTTATACCTTTTGATTGTAAGCTCTTCCAGGAAAAACCTCATTATTTTGTTTGTTTCCTATCACCTATGTTTTTCCTTCTACAGAGCCACATAGTACTTCACAGTGCTACTCCAGTGATCTTTCAATTAAGTTAGCAAAAGATGGTGATTACTCATAAACTCATTATACCTATGACCTGCACAAACAACTTGTCAACGAAACACACTTGTGTTACTCTTACCTTGTTCTCCCTTTCTCCATTAGTTTGTTACAGCCAGCTGTTGCATCTCTTTAAGCTCTTTGGGGCAGGTACTGTCTCTTATTACACATATGATGCAGTCTGAGCCTCTAGGTAATACTGTAATATAAATAAGAAAATAAACAGGCCAAAAAACAGGGAGTACATTTACACATTTTACTGCCAGAAAGCTCTAAATGAAAACATTTCAAATGACAAACATTTTTACACAGAAAAGAGTCTCTAGTAGGCTAAAAAAATAATCTTAAAAAATAAATAAATGTTGGCTGGCTCCCCTCTATTATATAGTAAGAATTGGTTCCATCAAGCTACTTGAGGTAAACTCTTAGCACCTTCCTGAACCTTCAGTCTTATTACCCAAGCCTTTCCCAGCTGTTTGGGTATGGCTGCAGCAGGCAGCTTTAGCAGGGAGTTAATTCTCTCACTACCAGTGCTACAGTAGGGCCTCTGCAGCCCATTATAGGAATTTTTACAATGACCTTCCTTCCCTCTTATATCTCATATCATTAATAGAGGATTTTTTTTCACAGGAAACTTCTCACACTGTATTTTTAACCAGTCATTTTCACATCTTAGGACCCAGTTCTGCAATTGCCTCCATATCAGCAGACTCTTGCACCCACAAAGAGACCCAATAGCCAGTGAGGCTCCAGGCAATCACAGGCAACTGCTTGCTTGCAGCAAGTGTCAGGGATTGGGGTTTGGGTATCCACTGATGGCATGAGAATTTCTTAAAAAGATCACAGAGATAAAACATCATAAACAGGTTTAATATCATAATATATAAACACTGAGCTGAAAGTATTTTAACAGCATTTAGATAACGTGCTTTAAACTAAGGCACGCTAGTGTCTCAATACATGCACCTTTCTACCAAAAATGATTAATGAGCCTATTAGGAAAAATTCTTCATTAAAATCATCATTCAGCATCATAGTTTCATGTGTGCAAAACAATAGGATGAGCTATTTTAGCGAATCTATAAAACCTCTGCCCACATTTTCAAGGGTTTTGTCTCAAATGTCTCTCTCTTATGCATGGTTGATTTTGAGTTTTTGTAAGTGTTTTAGTTCCATTTGGCTTCCACCAGCCCCCCTCATTTCAGTTAGTTCTCTTCACCACAGCCCTGTAAGCTGATCTAGGTGAGCATATGCTAGATTCAAGTGAGGGTTTGTGCAAGCACAAGCACCTGCCCAGGCAGATCAGCCTGTAGGATTGGCACCTGATCTCAGGTCTTGCTCAGACTTCTGAGAGAACAGCAACCTTACATTTCCATGGTGCCTTTCTTCTTAATTGTATGCATAGGACCCATCCAGGGGCATACACAGGAATGTAAATTTGACTGCTTTGGGAGGGGCATGTTAAACACATGTTATGAGGAAATACACCCTTGCTATAATGAACCTGTGGGGATCCAAGGAATTTGGCCATTGTAGCCAGGCATTCATTATACCAAAAGAGAGGGGGAAAGACAGCTCCTCCAGCCCTGGGGCTGTCGCAGGGGCAGAGAGAACCCCTGGCTCTGGGGCTATAGCAGAGGTGCAGAATTCCTCTGGCCCTGAGGCCACAGCAGGGAGAGCGAGTGTCTCTGGCCCCAGAGCTGAGGTGGGGAGAAAACTCAATGGCATAGGGCCAAGAACGGATCACTGCAGACTGTACTAGAAACACACCTGTTCAATGATGATTCCCCATTTACAATTACATTTTGAGGACTAGCCAGCTTTTAATTAATTTAATGTGTAGCATGTATTGTTCTAGTTTTTTAATCAAAATGTCATGCAGCTCTAAGTCAAATGCCTTACAAAAGTCTAAGTATGTTATATAAACACTACACCATTATTGACCAAACTTGTAATCTCATAAAAAAGATATCAAGCTAGTTTGACAGGATCTATTTTCCATAAGCCAATGTCAATGGGCATTAATTATATTAACCTAATTTAATTTTTTATTGAGTCCCATATCAGATGCTCCATTATCTTGCCCAGGATTGATGTCAGACAGGCAGGCCTATAATTGCCCGGGTCATCCTGTTTACTTTTTTAAATGTTGTCACAACATTAGCTTCCTTCCAGTTTTCTGAAACATCCCTAGTGTTTCATGACTTATTGAAAATCAACATTAATGGTCCAGTGAGCTTCCCAGCCAGGTATTTTAAAATTTTTGGATGCCAGCTATCTGGACTCGCTGATTTAAAATGGCTAACTTTAGTAGCTGCTGCTTAACATCCTCCTGAGATACTAGTGGAATGGAAAAAATGTTATCACCTGATATGACTACACCATCTGTTTTTTTCCCCAAATACACAACAGAAATATTTATTCGGCTGAGGAGTAAAGAAGGATTTCTGCATTTGAAACTATTGAGGGACTATAGGGAGTCAGAATGTAATTTGTTCCCTTGAGATGGAAAGTGGTCATGGCACCAAGGTTAATAAATCTGCACTTGATAAAAGTTCTACAAGACTTTTAATGAACTCAGTTTCATGTGAAAGACAGCACCTCTAGTCACACAATGGTCCAGCTGATTTAGTTTTGACTCTGAGGGAAGAGTTCCATCTACTACACCACTAAGGGCCAGATCACGCAATATACTATCTCTTTCAATTCATATGTACAAGTACCACCCACCAGCTCACAAGATCTGACCCTATTGTACCTTTCTATATCACCTTTATCTGTTCCTTGGAGCTAAGAGCTGACCAAGCCAAAACAGCTTTGCTTGGAAAATCTGATGAAATCACACCCCAAGGTATCTGGCTACTATTTTTATATTTGCTTGAATTGGCAATGCCTGGAAGTGAAGTTGACAGATTTCATAAAGTAAAAATTAACACATGATTAACCCAGGGGAAGCACCCTGAGAACACTGCCACTTTATGTTATAGTAACTTGGATTCCAGTAGCCATTTTTAAGAAGTATTTTAAAAAATTCCATAAAAATTACAATATAAAAGCAATATTCGATCGATAATAGCAGCAACCCAAACTGTCTCGCACAACCTTTCCTTTTCTCTTAGTAATGGAGAAGTGCTTACTTAAGTAAATCATAGTCCTCCATCTGCACCCCTGCCTGGACTAAATGAAATCAGGCATAAATACATGGAACTAGGGCAGCTTGGGGGAGGAATAAAGTCTGTTTTATTAGGTAGGACATATGGATCTTAAAGAAAGGGTCTTTGATGTTTAATTGGAGGTGGTACAGTTAGTCTTCAGCAAAAGAATGGCAGCTGCATAGCTCTTCCGTCACCCTTGCTGGTTGAATATGGGGGAATTTTGCGCCACAGCGCAATGCAGAATTTTGCAGAAATTAATGTGTGCGCAGAATTTCCTTTCCCAAACAGAAATGGGCTGCACTAGGGGCCGCTGGACCCAGCAGAGCCCAGCTCACACAGAGAAGACACTGCTGGGGGAAGAGAATGGAGCTAGAGGGTTCTTGGCAGCTGCAATTCCCCAGATGCCCTGAGGGAAGGAGATAGTGGCATGCAGGAAACTCCACACTAGCTGGAGACCCAGGATCAGGCTGATTTCGCCCTCTGGATCCTTGGGCTCTTAGGGAGTGGGTGTCTGGCCTGGGGGAAGGCCATAGCTGGAATCTGAGGGGGGAGGAGAGGGGGTGGGTATCTGGGCTGGGGGACCCCATGGCTGTGCTCTGAGAGGAGGGGATGTGGTTATCTGGGCTCTGCGGGGGAGAGGATACAGTTATCTGGGCTAGGGGGACCCTGCGGCTGGGCTCTGGGGGGAGGGAGGGGTGTGGGTGTATTGGCTGGGGGGGCCCATGGCTGGGTTCTGGGGGCGGGGGTTGTGGGTGTCTGGACCCCTGGTTGGGATCTGGGTGGGGAAAGGGGCAGAGAAACAGGAACTGGGTTGTCATATGGGTTACTTTAACTCTCTACTCATGGGGGAATTTGTGTGTGTCTGTATTGTTACAGACATACTTGCTGATAGGTATTTTGAAATAAATTACCAAAATAATTGAAACTGTCATGATTATGTAGTGTTGTTTTGACAAATAACATTTGCAGAATTTTTAAATTTTTGGTGCAGAATGCCCCCAGGAGTAATATGTTTGACATTACCTTTCAAGGGGCATCTTCTTGATAATGATTTTGGTACATCTTACCTTTAGTTATCATGCTGGTGAGTGTACTACAGGTAGACGAATCAAGATACACTCTCAGAGAGTACTACACTGAGACAACAAAAATAATCTTTCAGGAGTATCAGCATGTGACTAGTTAACCTGTTCACTGAACCAAATTCTGTTTTGCCCTATACTTATACCCATGCACACATGCTACCTGCCATCACAACTCTTTTCCTTCATCTGGGATGGTGAGATGTGATGTTCTTCACTAAACTCTGTGGTATACTGTAAATCAGCACCCAGGCCCGAAAGACTCTGGGCATTGAACAAAAATTAAACTAATAACAGATTTGAAAACTCAAAGGCAATGCAGCCTAGTAAATGGCACTAATTATAAATATTAATACCTACCTCTGATACAGTACTTTTTATCCACAGATCTCAAAGAACTTTATTATCCCCATTTTACACGATGGGGACACTGAGGCACCGGAAGGCAAAGTGACTTACCCAAGGTCACCCAGAAAACCAGTGGCAGGGCTGAGACAAGAATGGAGCCCAGGTCTCTTGAGTGCCAGTCCAGTGCTCTAGCCACTAGGACACACTGCCTTCAACACTAGAACGTATCTGTATACTGTCACAATTTCTGAGAAGGGTCAGAATATATATGGACTCTAGGAGTGCAGTTTTCTTCATTTGAGATACAAATCAGTGGACCCAGGATCAGATTATTCCTTCCTACTCTATATTTATTTACAATATGACATTGTTCCTGGTATTGTTTGACCAGGAACAGATATTGAATAAAAGCAGTAGCAAAGCTCATAGAAATGCAGAAAACAGCTGCATTTCAACCTTCAGCGAACCAGCAGGTTCTCCCATAATGACTGTTTAGGCTGTAGGATCATCCCAAAGTATGGAAAAACTCCATGAGCATCTTCTGCAGGGGTGAAAGTAACTTACAGGACTTACCGGTACTGCCGGAGTCCTGAGCGGGGCATGGCCTCATCCGTCAGAGGCGGGGCCTCAAGATTTAAAGGCCCTGGGGCACCGGCTGTGGCTGGGAGCCCCAGGGCATTTAAATCAACCAGGGGCTCCCAGCTGCAGAGGTGGCTGGGAGCCCCCCGGGGCTCAGGGGCAAATTAAGGGGCCCGGGGCTCCAGCTGCTGTGGGCAACCCCAAGCTTTGCCAGGCTGGGGTCAGGATTTAAAGGGCCCAGAGCTCCTGCTGCTGCGGGGAGCCCCAAACCCTTTAAATCCCGGCCCCAGCCCAGCTGCTGGAGCCGTGGGCAGTATTTAAAGGGCTCTGGGCTGCCCGCAGCCAGGGGAGCTCTGAGCCCTTTAAATCCCAGCCCCAGCCCAGCCGCTGGAGCTGCGGGCAGTATTTAAAGGGCTCTGGGCTGCCCGCAGCCAAGGGAGCTCTGAGCCCTTTAAATCCCAGCCCCAGCCCGGCCGCCGGAGCCGCGGGCAGGATTCAAAGGGCTCTGGGCTGCCTGCAGCCGCGGGAGCTCTGAGCCCTTTAAATCCTGGTCCCAGCCCGGCCGCTGGAGCCGCGGGGGAGATTCAAAGGGCTCTGGGCTGCCCGCAGTGGTGGGGAGCTCTGAGCCCTTTAAATCCTGGCCCCAGCCCGGCCGCCGGAGCCGTGGGTGGGATTCAAAGGGCACTGGGCTGCCTGCAGCGGTGGGGAGCTCTGAGCCCTTTAAATCCTGGCCCCAGCCCGGCCGCCGGAGCCGCGGGCAGGATTCAAAGGGCTCTGGGCTGCCCGCAGCCGCAGGACCTCTGAGCTCTTTAAATCCCGGCCCCAGCCTGGCCGCCCGAGCTGCAGGCGGGATTTAAAGGGCTCTGGGCTGCCCTGGTACTCCGTACCAGGCCGTATCGGCTTACTTTCACCTCTGATCTTCTGGCATATTTCCTCCCTGATCATTTTGTTTTGAGTTAGGATTTGCCCCTCACAGATTAGCTGCAAACTCTGCCTTCAAACTTAGCAGATCTTCAGAGCTCTGTAGGGATCCTGGGGAATCTGCAGGAGTTCAGGGCCATATATTGAGGCCTTGTGCCTTTGCAGCTGTTCTGCTTTTGCCCTTGATGTGTCCCCCTCCCCAGTCCCACTTCCCATATTAAAAATATGAATGTATTTATTTTATAAGTGCGTGCTTTAGTATTTGTCAGAATGCTGAGACTTAGCCAGCTCCTTGGGAAATCCTTGATGGAATGTGCAGTACAAATGAACTAGCAAAAGATTGTTCCACAACAATGACATCGGATATATGAATCTGACAGTGATGTGAGCTGCACATATTTGTGACTATATCTGAATGCGAAATGTAAGATCTTTTTCATTGTTATTGTGGGAAGGTCTGTGCAATGACTGCAGACTGGTCTGGAAACACCTTCCTGGAGATAAACAATGGAAATGATCTAACACTTAAAATATAACGCCAAAAGCACAAAACACAAATGGCATCAAAACAAAGGAGGAGTGGAGTAGGCAACCCCTTCACAGAAAATTATGCTTCACTTCATTATGTTTATAGACCCCAGACATTCCAATGATAGTCACATCAGAAATCCATTGACAGATAGACTATAAATATAAAATGTATTGCAAGTCTTTATAGAAATCCTAAATCGAGATATCACGAATCAATTTGCCTGTCCTAAAGTTTATAGCAGCTAAAAAGATAGATTCTGAGTTCTTTTATTTTATTGGCCAATATTTGGGCAAGTGATATGACAAGAATAGTTTTTTGTTGCAAGCAACCTTAAAATACACAAAGCTGTTTTGCAATAGAAAATGTACTTCCAAGATTTAATTCGATACTGTATGCTATACAAATTATGTGAAAAACAACCTTTATGTGGAAACAGCACAGCATGTCCTAAATATTTTGTCCTCACTTGGACTTATTTTTGGACCTCTGGCACATGCTGCCACTTCATCTTTTTGTCAGTGTCAACGCAGTTAAATGTTGGCTCTTAAATCTTCCTTAAATGGTCATGTCACATAATGTCAACCAAGACATTTTAAATAAAAGACCCAAGGTTAGGGGCCAATCTTGTAAGCCTTCTACACAAGGGTATCTTTCTGCATGGCCATATTCCTACTGGCATTAGGGGAACTACTCACATGAATAAAGTTACTCTATTGAAAGGGTCTGTCGGATCTGGATCTTAGCTAGTAACATTTCAGACCTTTCCATAATTTAACCTTCCCTACCTTCCCTTCTGAACCCAGTGATTAAAGTGGTATCCTGGGATTTTAGAGATGGAGGTTCAATTACTAGCTCTCCTACAAACTAGCTATATCTTATGCAACTCAGTCTCTCAGTTCCCAATCTGTAAAATGGGATAGTATCATTGCTTCACTTAGAGGCATGGTGTGAAGATAAATACATACCCTCCCTTCTGCCTGACTTCCTGCTACAGATTTAAAGAAACAGCATACATGTTCTCAGAGACTGCTCTGTGATCTGCAGATCAACTAGGGGCTTCCATAATGACACTATTCTCACTGGCTAATTGCATCCTGATTTTACAAAGATGCTTTTTAACTCACAGACCCATAAACTCTGAAATAGGTAGTCAGCATTGGCAGATTTAGCTCATTGATACAAGAAGTAAATCCCCTCCCACCACGGAACGGTTTTAATAATAAAATAATAAGTCACATTTTACTCTTTTGGGGGAAGAGCAAGTCAAGGGTGAAAGGGATTAACTAGTGCTGTGGTTCTTAACCTGGGGTGCATGCACCCCCTGGGGGTGCGAGATGCCCTTTCTGGGGGGGTGAGACATGCTAGATTTTTTTAGAAGGTAAATCATCGAAAACACAAATTAAGCACAGGCACATAAGTACAACTACTTTGTTTCATCAAACCTATGTATTTATTAACATTATACATTTTTAAATAATTACTGTAATATACAAACAAAAATATATCTAGGTTTAAAGAACTGACCTACTTTTGATAAGGAGTGCGAGAACATATTTTGATTTTTGATAAGGGGTGCGAGAACATATTTTGAGAACCAAAGGGGTGCAGGCTGCAGCAAAGGTTAAGAACCACTGGACAGAAGCCCCAGGAATCTCCATTAAATTAATTTAGCAGAGCTCCTGACTGATGCTAATTGGAGGGAAATTTTGATGGTGGCAGTGCTAATAGGTTGTGTGGTGTATAAACCCCACAGAAAAATGAGGCACTGCTGTATTGAAGGGTTATCTTTCCATGGTGATGTTTGGCTTCCCCTTCCTCACTGGCAATACAGCATGCTCAGGAGCCACGCTTCTATTTGCTTCTCCACCTGCACAATAGCCTCCTACCTGAGAAAGGAATACAATCATGGAGCAGGAGTTATTGCTACTGTGAATGGTATTAATTCCTGTGTGGATATATACCTTGTCATCTGGAATCTGCTGTGAGTCAGTGGCAGAGCTGTGAATAGAACCCACAAGTCCTAATTGTACACCATGCCAAATAAGATTAATTCAGATTTCAGGCAAAAGTACATCATGAACTAAAAACCTCTCCCATCCCAACATTTTGGCTTTAGAAAATAAAAAAAACAAACTAACATTCCAGAAACATATGTATTGTCATTCACCAGCACTCTTTCTACCCTATTGTTTCAGTATTATGTAATTTATTTTTCTCTGCCACTAAGGTTTTCCTACAGATTCTCTCTATTATTTCTTTCCTTCGGTAACAGTGCCTGCTTTGGCCATGCGTTCATCAGATACATGCAGGAAATTAAATAATGCAACATGGCAGAGTTTCAAAGGTCCTTTTTCTTAAGGGGAAACGTGAATGGGTACTAATGGTTTGAGGAACTGGGAAAAAAATAAGTCTTACGTAGACTGCTGCTATTTCATGTAACTGACAAAAAACAATAAGCTTGGAGCCCTAAGGAAACAATGTGTGACTCCAGCAGATTCAAAAATAGCCTGTGTGAGAATTTCTTCAGTTACAACACAATGGAAAAACAAACTATATATGTAAAAGGCAATATCTAACTAATGGGAATGAATACCTGATCTGATGCAGACACAATGTAATGTGCAGTCCACTGCATGAATGCATGGTGTTATGAGTCACAGAGTCACTCAAGATCTTCCACTCATAAAATCATGCCCCCTACAGTCTGAGCTAAAGGAGAATCTATATTAGCTGCAGTATCATAGCCTTAGGGTTTATAGAATTTGAGGGCCAGTGGTATATAGTACACCAGCAAAATTATCACACAGTCACTTAGCTGATGCTCTGAGTGCCCAGGATTCATAGGAGTTAAAATCACATAATCGTGCTAATTTTAAGACATCTGTGGTCACGAGGACTTCCTGGCTTTCATTTTCTAAATCCCAAGCCCCTGTTACATGAGTTAAAGAAGCATCCCCATTACAGGTAATAGCAGCCTCCAGTATCTGCCATGATCACACAGCGACACACCTGAACAGGCTTGATATTCCATCCAGTAGCTTCCAGTGGTTCCGGCCAAGATTTAGGGAGACTTCATGTGGTGACTGTAGGCAGTGCAGGCTATTTCAGCAAATCAGGGAAATAAGGAAGAACCAGTGTCCAGAAGACTGAATAAAGTGTTCCCTTTGGATTCACTGCATCAGAGTCATGTCCCCTCTCTCCACCCTACATGGGCATTAGAACAGATTTTAGTAAAACAAATAGAAATAGAGGATAATCTGGGCTTGGAACAAAAGAACATTGTGTGTGTTTTCAGGAAGTTTCCCATACAACTCTTGATGAATCCCGATCATGCTTAATTTCTGAGAAGAGACCCCATCATAGCCCAAAGTGGTATGGTTGAAGATTAATTGAAATGTAGCAGTAGAAAATGGATGCCTATCACAAGACTTGGATCCCAATGATACGCTTAAGTTTGTTATAATTAAATAAATGTAAGACCTCTAGCAGGATCTATTCAATAATGTTTCTATAAAGATACACATTTGCTTTAATTTAAAAAAAGTTTTACATACAATAGTATAATTTAGAATTTCTATGATGTCCTCCATCTGAGAATATCATTGTGTTTAAGGCAAGCTAATGAAATAAGCTTTAAAACACTCCTGGGAGGCAACAGATCATATTGTTATCCCCTTTTTTACAGACAAGTTAACTGAGTCCCAAAGAGGTTAAGTGTCGCTCACAAAGTCACACAAGAAATCTGTGGCAGAGCTGAAATAAAACTCAGGACTCCTGAGTTCCAGTATTGTCCTTTTCCTTCCTTCAAATGAGGTAATAAAAAAAAATTCTTCCAGAAAGAGAAATTTCATCAAAAGAAAATGTAGCATGAGGAGAAGGTGCCACTGGTAATATATGTCAACTACCTGAACATCAGGGCAAGATCTAAAGGGATTTGTTTATAAATTGTTAGAAATGCCATATTGTATGTGATCATAACATTCACCAAGTGAACTTCAATGCAAGATTTACATACTGTGCAGCTGTCATCATATCAATACAAAGCAGTAGGTTTAGATAATACTCTGAGTCCAGAGTTCTGAATCATTTTGTCCTACCACCTGAACAAAGAAAATATGTATACAGATGATTTGCACAAGGAAAATAAGGCAAACTGGCCAAACTCACTGCAAGGTTGGGCAAATCCACTCCATAAATCCACAGTGTTAACTGGACATGAGGTGAAGAACTAGCTCTTTCCTCAGCTTCTTGTCAGTGACTTTCTCCCCCTCATCAAGCAAAAGGCTTCAGTCTTTTGCTGTGCTAATTAGGATCTGTGAGAATACCAATGCCAATTAGTTAAAACTCCTGCTGGTTAGGAGATCTGAAGTTCTGCTTCGCTAATAACAATGACCAAAATAAGCGCTTGAAGGTTACTGTAAATGTCATGCTGTGTATTGTATTTCCAGAGGTGACTTGACGCAAAGGCTGCATGTCCAAAGACAGACACTGCAGCTCCTCAGTGTGTGACATTAATGAGTCCTACCTGATTATAGATCCTCCACCAAAGAGACAGCTGCAACATTTTTTTTAAACTTTCTATAACTTTTTATTACCTATTTTTGAAAACATAGTACAATTTGTCCACTGCCTTGACAATATGATGACATATGCCCTCTGCTGGGAATACTACAGACAATAATATTCCCCAAATAGGAGACACATTTATTACCAGTTTACTCCAGCTCTCCCGTGGCTACACTATAAAGTATGAAAGATCAGGTGCCCCTCATAATGCAGGGAAATAACAACACAAAAAGCCTTGAAGAATAGATGAAATGGTTTAACTATAACATTTTTACACATTTATTCAACACAGCATAGTCCAGCATCAGGATTTTAACAATGTCAATATAGCCTAGGTTTTCCCAAATATTGTTAAAAAGCTATGAATTTAATGCAGTGTTTTAGCCCCATGGGTGACCTGCCTACAGTACCAGTTAGTTGCTCACTTCCGATCAAGAGTTTGTTCTTGCACCACTGAAATCAGTGGAAGTTTTGCCATTGTCCTCAATGGGAGCAGGATCAAGTCTATAGAGAGTATATGCTGGTGTGAAGGTTTTACTGGCATGAGATTGAGATGAGTGCATTATTATGGGCAGTGAGGCCATGAGTGAATTATAGAAGTCATCCCAAATGAGTGGTGATAAAACCTTTATACCACCCACACAAACTGTGTTTGTCACACAATTTACAGAAAAAATATTTACAAAATGTTTTAAAGAGTTTCAAAAGTATGTATTGTGATTATTTTTCAGATCCCTCTTCCTGTAAAGCCACATGCCTTAGTTACCATGACTCCAATTGTGCAGGGCTCAGAGGGAGCAATAAAAACCTCTACAAATTACCTAAAATAGCATTTCTATACATAAAAGTGTCACAGTTTTAAAGTCTATTATCAGAGAACTTCCATGTAGATGCTGGAATCTCCTCTTCCCAACTGAATAAAGCTCAAATTTCTAGCACTAATGGACTAGGAGAATCAGACTTTAAATCTCAGACATATTTATATAAGAAAATCTGTCACTGGCACATCACTGAAACTTGCACATCTAGGGCCTCTGGTCAGTGTAATCTAGAGGCAACATTCCTTATGTTGGGGAAGAAAAAGAAACATTTCTTTGATAGGCTGATTTTTTAAAATGATAGCTTTTTGAAGTTGTTCAGGGGATTGGAATGTAAGAATTCCTGGGGAGATGGATTAATTGGTAGAGGTCAGGTCAAAAGTGTCTGAATAGTTCATGTATATGCTTGTATGATACCCCCCTCCTTCCCCCACATATATGTAAAGGGTCAAATTCTCCTCACTTACTTCCATGCTACTTTACACCACAGGAATTAATAGGGATGCATAGACGTAAATGGGGTAAGAATTTGGCCTATGGTTCTTAGTCCCTTACCATAAAATGTCATCACATTATCACACTGTACTGAATGTGTGATGCATGAGTTTGTCCCATCAGACAATCACATGCATCAAAACATGCAATGTAATATGGCGGTGGCAGTGACCCTGGTGTAAAAATTAAGAAAGTTATCTTCATTTTAAAACTGATTAATATATGTCCTTTCATAAAACCTGCACAACAGTATACGAGAATAAAAAAATAGTGCAATTTCTCCTGCTGTATATTGACCAAAGAATGCAAATAAAGTAATCTGTCATTTTAAAACCTTCATTCTTATTGTCTGTTGCCTTTATTTTGACATCCAGCCTAGGTCAAAAATAATGACCACAGTTAACATACTTGACAGACATTCCATCAGGACATGATATATGCTCCTCAAGGGCCTTTGATTTCCTCTAATTTGCTTGGTCTGTCCCCCATTTTATTCTGTGAGGGCTAAATCCTGATAGGTGTTAAAATACCTGCTACTCCCATTGGACCTTGTGATGTTGCACTCCATATGTTTATGGAAACATGCTTATGAGTGTAAATATAATGTAACTGGAGTATGCTTTATGCAAAAGGTCTCTTGTAAGATATCATTACAAAGCTTATAATCCACTGAGTGTGTTCATTCTATTTGTATGAATGTATCATTCTTGTATCTGAAGCTAGAAATATGAAGTATTACTCTGAAGACCTATTGTAACTATGCAAAGTGTGGGCCATTAATGGTGGCTTGGAATCTTGATGACTCTCATTAACTAGGATAATTGGTTGTGAATGGCTCTGTTTACTCGCAAACCTTCCTGGGTACATGCAGACCAGCCCTGAAAAAATGGAGAATGAGGTCTTACAGTGACATGTGATCATGTCACCGGGTACTGGAATCCATTTTAAACCTGGTGCTTTTCTATTTAGAAGGAGGGGTGGAGACCCAGAGAGACAAAAGATTCTCGCCTTGTGCCAAAGCTATAAAAAGGGGGTGGAACAGAACAAAGGGGGTTGCCAGTCATGAGAAATCCCCTAGTTACCACCTGAGCTGGAACTAACAGAAACTGTACCGGGGAAAGGATTGGGCCCAGACTAGGAAGGAGTCTAGTCTGTGAAAGAAGGTTATTGGAACATCTCTGAGGGTGAGATTTACCTGTATTCAGTTTCGTAATGTATTAGGCTTAGACTTGCGTATTTTGTTTTATTTTGCTTGGTAACTTAATTTGTTCTGTCTGTTATTATTTGAAACCACTTGAATCCTACTTTTTATACTTAATAAAACACTTTTGTTTATTAACAAACCCAGAGTAAGTGATTAATACCTGGGGGAACAAACAGCTGTGCATATCTGTCTATCAGTATTGTAGAGGGTGGACAATTCATGAGTTTACCCTGTATAAGCTTTATACAGAGTAAAACAGATTTATTTGGGGTTTGGATCCCATTGGGAACTGGGTGCCTGGGTGATGGAGATAGGTAACCTGCTGAGTGGTTTTCTGTTAAAGCCTACAGCTTTGGGGGTGTGGTTCAGACCTGGGTCTGCATTGCAGCAGGCTAGCGTGTCTGGCTCAACAAAGCAGGGTTCTGGAGTCCCAAGCTGGCAAAGAAAACGGACTCAGAGGTAATTTCAGCACATCAGGTGACAGTCCCCAGGGGGTCTCTGTGACTAAAACCGTCACAGACCTAATCCTGAAAGAGGTGCTGAACATCCTCATTTCTGGAGGACAAATCCTCAGCAGGTGAAAATTATTATAACTCAGAAGATCTGCCCCTGGGAATTTTGCCATTGACTGAAATGGGAACAGGACTGGATTCAGTTAGAGTTGAGGGCGCTCAGCACTTTGCAAGATTGAGCCACATCTAAGCAGGCTAAGCCCAGGTGTCATACTTGTTTCAGAGCTTATAAAAGCTTTAACAATACAGGTCACTGTTTACTCCAGTATATATGGGGGAATTCTGTGCCAAAAATAAAAAATTCTGTGCACAATATTTTAAAATTCTACAAAATTCTGCATATTTTATTTGTCAAAATAACACAATATAATCACACCAGTTTCAACTATTTTTGGTCACTTATTTCAAAATAAATGAATTAAACAAACTAAAATTTCAGCAAGTATGTCTGTAACAATACAGATAACAAAAAAGATTCAGGAAATGTTTTTTGACAAATAGATTCCTTACTAGGCATATTAATACAGAACTCTTCATAATAATTCATTTAAACTACAATACAGAACCGTATTTCCCACACCCCTCAGAAACAGTGCAAAGGCTTGGGGGAGTCAGGGGTAACTGAGTAGCTGAGGGACAGGGAGGTAAATTGTTGGGAAGGAGCCTGGGTGTGAACTTGGAAGGTTGTTGGGTATGGGTGGGAAAAGTATGGAACAGGTTTTTTTGGGGGGTGGGGAGGAATTGTTAGGGAGCTTCCCCCTTGCAGACCCTGGCTAGCCCTATCCTCCCCATTCGGTCAAGCACATCTGCCCCTGCCCCCATGTATTCCTGCACCCCCATGTGTCCCTGTCCCCTCTGTCCACGTCCCTCCACCCCCACTCAGACACCCACTCCCTCCATCCCATGTGGCTCAACACCCCTCCCTCCCTGTCCCCATGTGGCTCTGTCCCCCCATCCACCCTCTCCCCTGTCCATATGTAGGTCTGCACCCCCTCCCTCATCAGGGGCAGCTCTAGGAATTTGGCCGCCCCAAGCAGGGCGGCATGCCGCAGGGGGCGCGCTGCCGGTCCCGCGGCTCCAGGGGACCTCTTGCAGACGTGCCTGCGGAGGGTGCGTTGGAGGGCGGCAGGCGGCTCCGGCGAACCTTCCGCAGTCATGCCTGTGGGAGGTCCACCGGAGCCGCGGGACCAGCGCACCCTCCGCAGGCATGACTGCGGAAGGTCTGCCGGAGCCGCCTGCCACCCTGCCGGCAAAATGCCGCCCCAAGCGCGCGCTTGGCGTGCTGGGGTCTGGAGCCGGCCCTGTCCCTCATCACCACGTGGCCCTGCACCTCCCTCCCCCCGTGGCCCTGTGCCTCCATTACCATTCAGCCCCTACCCCAGTTTGTCCTCCCCCACTAGCCCTTCTGAGCCCCTGTCTGACCCCCCCGTCCCCCAGCAGCCCCACACTGTTTGTCTCCCCATAGCTCCTGTTTCCTGACCTGGCCTGACAAGCACTGAAAAGAAGCAGGCTCTTTCTCTTCCCTCTCTGGCAGGGAGCTGCTTCTGTGTTCTATTGCCACAGCACCGTCTGGTGGGCAAAAGGCGGAATCGCAGAAGTTATTCTCTGCTGTGAGCTGCTGCTGTTCTTGCAATGGTCCATCTAGCTCAATATCCTGTCTTCCGACAGTGGCCAATGCCAGATGTTTCAAAGAGAATAAACAGAACAGGGGCAATTATCAAGTGATCCATCTCCTGTCATCCAGCCCCAGCATCTGGCAATCAGAAGCTTAGGGACATCCAGAGCATGGGTTGCAGCCCTGACATCTTGGCTAATAGCCATTGATGGATCTGTCCTCCATGAACTTATCTAATTCTTTTTTGAACCCAATTATAGACCTCTATCATACCCCCCTCCGTCATCTCTTTTCCAAGCTGAACTGTCCTAGTATTTTTGATATCTCCTCACATGGAAGCTGTTCCATACCCTTAATCATTTCTGTTGCCCTTTTCTGTACCTTTTCCATTTCTAATATATCTTTTTTGAGATGAGGTGACCAGAACTGCACACACTATTCAAGGTGTGGGAGTACAGTACCATTGATTTATATAGTGGAGTTATGATATTCACTGTCTTATCTATCTCTTTCTTAATGGTTTCTAACATTGTTAGCTTTTTTTTTATACTGTTCCAAATTGAGCGGATGTTTTCAGTGAACTTATCCACACCACCACCAAGATCTCTTTCTTGAGTGGTAACAGCTAATTTAGACACCATCATTTTGTAGGTATAACTGGGATGTTTTCCAATATGCATTACTTTGCATTTATCAGCATTACATTTCATCTGCCATGTTGTTGTCCAGTCACTCAGTTTTGTGAGATCCCTTTGTAACACTTCACAGTCTGCTTTGGACTTAACTATCTTGAATAATTTTGTATCATCTGCAAACTTTGCCACCTCACTGTGTACCCCTTTCTCCTCATCATTTATGAATATGTTGAACAGCACTGCTCCCTGTATTGACCCCTGGGGGACACAACTATTTACCTCTCCCTTCTGAAAACTGACAATTTATTCCTACCCTTTGTATCCTGTCTTTTAATCAGTTACTTCCCTCTTATCCCATCACTGCTTACTTTGCTTAAAAGTCTTTAGTGAGGGACCTTGTCAAAGGCTTTCTGAAAGTCCAAGTACACTATATGCACTGGATCACCCTTGTCCACATGCTTGTTGACATCCTCAAAGAATTCTAGTAGATTGGTTTGGCATGATTTTCCTTAACAAAAGCTGCGTTGACACTTCCCCAACAAATCATGTTAATCTATGTATCTGATAATTCTGTTCTTTACCATAGTTTCAACCAAATTGCCTGGTACTGATGTTAAGCTTACTGGCCTGTACTTGCCAGGATAGCCTCTGGAGTTTTTTAAGAACATTAGCTATCATCCAGACATCTGGTATAGAAGCTGATTTCAGTGATAGGTTACATACCATACTTAGTAGTTCTGCAATTTCATATTTGAGTTCCTTCAAAGAACTCTTAGGTGAATACCATCTGGTCCTGGTGACCTATTCCTGATTAATTTATCAATTTGTTCCAAAACCTCCTCTATTGACACCTCAGTCTGGGACAGTTCCTCAGATCAGTGGTTTTCAAACTCTTTTTCTGGGGACCCAGGTGAAGAAAACTGTTGATGCCCGCAACCCATCTGAACTGGGGAAGAAGGGTTTCGGGTGGGGAGGGGGTCAGAGCTCTGGGCTGGTGGTGCAGGCTCTGGGGTAGGGCCAGGGATGAGGGGTTTGGGGTGCAGAAGGGACTCCAGGTTGGAGGGGTTCAGGGCTGGGGCAGGGGGTTGGGAGGGAGGTCAGGGCTCTGGGTGCAGGCTCTGGGGTGGAGCCAGAGATGAGGGGTTTATGGTGCAGGAGGGACTTTGGGTTTGGGGGCGTGGGGGGGGGGGGCTCAGAGCTGGGGAAAGGGTTTGGGGCCTGGGGTGCAGAGGCAGGCTTCCTGCCTGTCCTGGCATCACAGACCACACTGCGCCTGAAGCGGCCAGCAGCAGGTCTGGCTTCTAGGCGGAGGTGCACAAGCAGCTGCACCTGGCTCTTGCCTGCAGGCACCACCCCGCTCCCATTGGCCAGGAACCCACTGGCTAGTCTGAGTTTTACTCTGACTGAAATATTAGTTCCAAGAATCTTTTACTTTATTTACCTAATTACCAAGAAAACATCTCTTTTTTTAAACCTGCAGTTCAAAGTCTGTTACAGTATCAAGCAATTCCACAAGGTGGCAGAGTTGTCTATTGTTTTTCAGACTACTGCAGTTAGATATAGTAAATGACTAAGTAAACCTGGGTCATCTGTATCATACCTCTGAATCTTCAAACTTTCCAGTGTGCAACATTAGCAGTCAAAATATGAAAAGAATGACAGAAGGGTGGACGATCTGTACTTAGTTTGTCACATAATTTACTGATTATTTACTGATTTTTTTAAATTACAAAACCTGCTTTGAAGGATGTTCTCCTATTGTATGACTTTTTTTATTGTATGATTTAAGCAAGCCAATTTTTTTTTCCAAAAAGAAAACTGGAAAATGGTATTTTACAGTTGTATACAATACTTCCCCAAGGAACATCAGCAGGACTGGGTGGCTGGCCCTTTAGAGCCCCAGCTAATGCGTGTGTCATTAAAAATCTAGGTTCTATTTCTAACTCTGATTGAAGGAACCTCTCCTTAACTTATTTCTAAAGTCTAAGAGGTCCTGGTCAGTTTCATTACTACAGGGTGAACTGTTGTGACGGTGAGTCCCAGGCTTCTTATACATTAAACAGTTCAGATACCTCTAACAATGCAGACTAACTGTGTCTTAGACTTTTATTCCTCTTGAGTGCTCCCCATCGGTGACATGCCTGGCTTCCTGGATCTTGCTCTGGGTAGAACCACATAGTTCAACCACTCTTGGATTGGATCTCGGGGCAGTAGCCCCTAATTCCTAACTGTCTTAATGACACGGTCATGGCTTGGTTTTGACCTGTAATAGTTTCCCTTAGGAGCCTGTGTCTGTATAAAGTTTGCAGTGACACAGAAAGTGTCTTCAAAACACAGCATTATTTATTCATTCCTGATAGGTACTAAGCACTTAGAGCATTGGTAAAATGTCTGTTTAGGTAAAAGCACTAAAAGGCTTACATGCATGGGCCTTACTTACACAAACTTTCCTTGCCAGCTTTTGTAAATTTTCCTAATTCCATCTCTGGTAGGGAAAAGCAGCCTGTCCTGCTGCAGCAGGCTCCCTGTCTCTGTGTGTCTCAGTCCATCTCTCTGATTTCAGTGACACACTCTGGGTAGCCCTTGGTTACTCATTCAACCAACCTCTCCTTTCCTCTCCGCTAGGATTTAGGATCCCCTTTGATCCTAGGCTCAGCCTTGGGAAGAGCAAGCCATTCTAGCATAGATGGAGCCAGACAAAGGGGTATTCCTTAACTGATAGGTCCACCTATGGCTTCCTCAAGGATTCTTATCTTTGCCACTGTTTTTTCCCGTGTCAGTTTTCCCCTTTACAGTCATCTTTGATTCAATTCTCAGCACTCTGATAGGTTAATATCAAATAGATAAACTGAGGGGCATATGACATTTATAAAAAATGTTACACATCACTCTCTCATTTTCCAAGGTCAGTAATAAGAGCTCTGAAGATTGTGGAAAAGCAGTGCAAAATTTTTGGTCATCTATGGTTCTTTTTGAAATAGTTATAACAAAGCTCTAACTGGTTGTTTTTCCTAAAGAATACCCTAGAAAATTTAAGCACTTCCCAACCTACAATAAACATGTTGAAATAATTCTCTATCACAAAACACCGTTAAAATAGAAATCCTGGTGCATCTGAACTGTAGTGATACTGCCCTGACGTTATAATGATAATGTAAAAGAGAAACAAGGCTCTTTGGTTGACTCATCCATTAGCAGGTGGTAGGGTACATAAAGCTGTTGGGTCTGCTGACTCACCATGCCAAAGTGACTCCACTTTGGATGGAAGGGAAGCAGGGAGCAGTCCTTTAGAGAGGAGGTCATTGAAAGAAACCCTGGTTCGAGGGAAGGCAAATCTTACATTATATTAATGTTTTTGAGTTAGGTATAAAGTCAAACCCAAGGGAGGTAAATTTGGATCCTAACTCAGGATCTATGCACTCTCTTGAGAATGAAGTAAGTGATTAATTTAATCAGCCTTTACCACTGCCTTCAATATAGCCACTGAGTGGGAGTAAAAAGGGCACAAGGAATTATATGATTTTTCCTTCTGTTTAAGCAAAGGACATTGGCTGGTGTTCCTTTATCAGCAACAGACACACAATCAGAAAGTTTCTAAGACAATTGGATTTGGCATGAGAGTTGGGAACTGCATTAGATACTAAGATCATGGTATCTTTAGAAATACCTTGGACAGATGGATATGGGCATTTTGGAGAGCCAGTCAGAAATAGTTGGCTTTGGGCAAGTAGAAGGAAACAAGTTTATAAAACATTTATTGATAGGAACAAGATCCCCCAGGGAGAGAGATTGGGAAACAGTCAGAGAAGAAACGTTATGAGGCAGCTCGGTAAAGTGAGCAAGAGCACAACAAGATATAACAACATTAAGCTGAAAGAAAAAGGGATGGAACAAGAGAAGAAACAACCAGGGAGAAAACAAGAGCCAAGGGGGGAAACAAAACAAAACAAAAAACCACAGATGGAAAAGTGCCCTTGAAAAGTCAAGTGAGCTCCTGCTTATCCTATGGTAGCACTGAGGTTGTATGAAGGGTTTAAATTAGGATTGTTGTTTAATTGCAAGTATCAGAGGGGTAGCCGTGTTAGTCTGGTTCTGTAGAAGCAGCAAAGAATCCTGTGGCACCTTATAGACTAACAGAAGTTTTGCAGCATGAGCTTTCGTGGGTGAATACCCACTTCTTCGGATTTCCACTGCTTGCATCCGAAGAAGTGGGTATTCACCCACGAAAGCTCATGCTGCAAAACTTCTGTTAGTCTATAAGGTGCCACAGGATTCTTTGTTTAATTGCAGTTAACTTGTATTATTAACTCAAAAAACTCAATCGTGATCAATCAGTTTTAATCACTCTGTTAAACAATAGACTATACTGAAATTTAATAAATATTTTGGATGTTTTTCTACATTTTCAATATATGATTTCATTACAAGGTAGTACAAAGTGTACACTGCTCACTTTACATTTTTATTACAAATATTTGCACTGTGAAAACAACAAAAGATAGTATTTTTCAATTTACCTCATACAAGTACTGTACTGCAATCTCTCTATTGTGAAAGTGCAACTTATAAATGTAGATTTTTTGTTTGTTACATAACTACACTCAAAAACAAAACAAAGTCCACTCAGTCCTACTTCTTGTTCAGCCAATCACTAAGACAAACAAGTTTGTTTACATTTATGGGAGATAATGCTGCCCACTTATTTACAATGTCACCTGAAAGTGAGAACAGGTGTTTGCATGGCACTTTTGTAGCAGGCATTGCAAGATATCTACATGCCAGATATGCTAAACATTCGTATGCCCCTTCATGCTTTGGTCACCATTCCAGAAGACATGCTTCCATGCTGATGATGCTCGTTAAAAAAATGTGTTAATTAAATATGTGACTTCTTGGGAAGGAACTCTGTCTCCAGCTCTGTTTTACCTGCATTCTGCCATATATTACATGTTAGAGCAGTCTCGGACGATGACTCAGCATGTTCATTTTAATAACACTTTCACTGCAGTTTGACAAAATGCAAAGAATGTACCAATATGAGATTTCTAAAGATAGCTACAGCACTCAACCCAAGATTCAAGAATCTGAAGTGCCTTCCAAAATCTGAAAGGGATGAGGTGTGGAGCGTGCTTTCAGAAGTCTTAAAAGAGCAACACTCCAATGCAGAAACTACAGAATTCAAACCTAGGGGCGGCTCTAGGTATTTTTCTGCCCCAAGCACGGCAGGCAGGCTGCCTTCAGCGGCTTGCCTGCAGAACCCCAATCCTGCGGGTTCAGTGGCATGCCTGTGGGAGGTCTGCTGAAGCCACAGAACCAGTGGACCCTCCGCAGGCATGCTGCTGAAGGCAACCTGCCTGCCGCCCTCACGGCAACCGGCAGAGCGCTCCCCGTGGCTTGCCACCCCAGGCACGCGCTTGGCATGCTGGTGCCTGTTGCCACCCCTGCCCAAATCACCAAAAACGAAAATCAACCTTCTGCTGGTGGCATCTGACTCAGATAATGAAAATGAACATGCGTCGGTCACTACTGCTTTGGATCATTATCAATCAGAACCCATCATCAACATGGATCGTGTACTCCGGAATGGTGGTTGAAGCATGAAGGGACATATGAATCTTTAGCGCATCTGGCATGTAAATATCTTGCAATGCCTGTTACAACAGTGCCATGTGAACACCTGTTCTCACTTTCTGGCAACTGTGAACAAGAAGTGGGCAGCATTATTGCCTGCAAATGTAAACAAACTTGTTTGTCTGAGCAATTGGCTGAACAAGAAGTAGGACTGAATAAACTTGTAGGCTCTAAAGTTTACATTGTTTTATTTTTAATGCCTTTTTGTGTACATAATTCTACATTGGTAAGTTCAGATATCACTACAGTACTTGTATTAGGTGAGTTGAAAAATACTATTTCTTTTGTTTTTTACAGTGTAAATATTTGTAATAAAGTGAGCACTTACATTTTATATTCTGTTGTAATTAAAATACAAATATATTTGAAAATGTTAACATCCAAATAATAATATACTGCCATTTATTTTAATAACAGTGCAATTAATCACACCATTAATAGAAATTATTCTTTATTTGCACAATTAATTTGTATTCACTTCACAGCCCTAGTTTAAATGGCTGCTTGACTTTTTTTTTTTTTAAAGGAACTTATTTTCTCTTTGTACAGTGGAAATGCTTTGCTACTCTCCACTATAACCATCGCAGTTCTTAGGCTATAATAACGAAGTGGTGGGGTGTGTGTGGAGGGGGGCGGGGGGGAAGCGCTACCCCGACTGCTACTCGAACGCTGCTGATCCATTGTCATAAGTCCTACACCGCTAACCAAGTCTTTTTCAAGTCACCTGGTAGGGGCCTGCACTCCCAGAGCAGAGGGACACGAGGCCCGTGCAGCCGCTGCTATGTGCAAGTCCCAGCGGCTGTGACCCCGTGACTGCCATAAAGCTCTAGATAGCGGTGGCTGGATGCCCTAAATCTGTAGCACCCACAGGCGGGCCCGACTCCCGCGAGGCTACCGCCGCTGGGGGGGGGGGTGGAGTCGGGCAGCGGGCTCAGTCAGCACAGCAGCAGCAGCAGCTCACGAGCCGCGAGCCCGGGCCGCGCCCCGCGGAGCTGCAGGGGCTGGGAGGGAGAAGGTCTGTGACCGCGCTGAGGAGAGGCGCCATGGGTTCGCTAGTGACTCACACCGCCCCGGAGAGCGGTGAGGTGGCGCAGTGCCGCCCACCGGCTCAGTCTCGCGCTAAACCCGCCAGGCGCCACTTGCCGCGGTTACTGCTGACTCTGCCTCTCCGACGCCGCAGCAGGTGCCCCCGCCGACGTGACATCGGCTACAGCCGCAGTTGGACGGCAGTGTCTTACTTGAAGCCGCCTCCCAACCAATGGCAAACAAACAAACGTTCTCCGCGGGGACAATTGCCCAATCCAAATGAGGCGTTTCATCTCATGGTACCCGCCCCCACATCCTCCGAGCCAATGACACGAGCAATACAGAGAATAGACTCCGCCGCCGCAAAGTGGAAGCAGGGGCGGTGCTCTGGCGGTTTAACTGACGTGGGCCGTCAGGCCAATGAAAAACTACCACTGATGGGGCGTAGGACCAACTGGGAGAACGCCGGTGAGCGCGAGACATCAGAACCGGGTGGGTGGGGATTTCCCTGGGAGGGGCGTGGCTGAGTATCTTCAATCAGGTAGGGGAGGTACTGATGGACAACCTCATCAGCCAATAGAGATGAATATCTGGCAAGGGGGCGGGGCCCGCGGTCCCGAGCGAAGCTGCGGGAGCGGAGAGTCAGGTGGCTGAGGATGCGCGGCAGCAGGAGGTGGGGGATGCGGCGGCGGCTCAAGGGTGCCTGGCACTTGCCCGTGCCCGTCCCCAGACGGGGCTAAGGAAGTCCCCGCTGCCCCCTGCCCGTACCTGCTGCGCTGCCTGGAGGCGCCCCGGGTCCGGCTGCATGAGCAGTGGCCGCGGCGGCGGCGCCCGGCTTCTGCGGGCGCCTCCCCGTATGGAGCAGCCGCTCCATGGAGCCCTTCACAGCGCGCAGCACCAGCCCGCAGCCGGAGGCGGGGGCCGACGGCGGCGGCAGCAGCAGCAGCCCGGGAGAGGAGGCACCTCCGGGCGGGCCGCTCTGGACCGCAGTGTTCGAGTACGAGGCGTGCGGCGACGACGAGTTGAGCCTGCGGCCGGGGGACGTGGTGCAGGTGCTGTCCCGGGACTCGCTCGTGTCCGGGGACGAGGGCTGGTGGACGGGGCGGATCGACCAGCGCGTCGGCATCTTCCCCAGCAACTACGTGAGCAGCAGCGCGCACAGCCGCCGCCAGGGGGGCGCCCAGGAGCTGCGGCCCCACTACGCGCCGCCCCCGGCCATACACCGTAAGGGAGCAGCGGGCCATTGGCGGGGGTGGCGGGGGTGGGGTGGGCCCGGTCGTATGGGGGCGGCCTAGCCTGTCCCTATTTCTTGTGTTTTAATTGTAGCCTGTAAGTGACAGCAGGGAGTTGTCTTCTCTGTGCTGAGGAGCCTGCGAGGGGGTGGGTTGGGAGGCAGCTCCTCAGCCGTGGGTAGGGCTTCTTGGTCAGGCAGTGCCAGCCTCCTGCAGCTCAAGTGTATGATTTATAATGACCATGTCCTTAAAGCGTCTGCACTGACTCCTCACCCACCCCATGGGTTTTGGCATTGGTGTGGAATTATCTAGGCCAAGTGGGGCACGCTGTCAATCTGCTACAGGGTTGGAGGTCACAGACACAGCTTTTTCGTCCTATTTATCCTGTCACTTGCAGCCGGGAGCTTGAAAGCTAGAAGTTAAGGTTCTAGGATCCTAACTTAGTAGTAACTTGTGAAAGGATTAGATGCGGACGAAGTACTGTATACAATCCATCATGTCCCATCTGAGATGTGCAGAGATCACTGAAAAAAAAATACAGTTTCTTTACTAGTACATTACATATCCTATTCCGCCAAATGTCACTCTTCTCCTTATCCTAACACACGTTTCTTCCTTTTCCACATCCTTCTCTAATTTCCAGAGGACTACACCACCTATATTTTAGATGTAGGTCATCAAGTTGTTATTTCATTAACCTGAATATCTATCACCTTTTGCTAAACTAACCTGGTTTCAAGAGTTTGGTATGTTCATGCATGATGATAAAAATTTCAGGGTTAAAGCTCCCAGGATTGTTTATGTAGCTTGGTGTTTCTCCCAGTACACTTAGGGAAAGGTTGTTTGGAAAGAGACCAGTTAATTCTTAATTAGACATGTCTGTGTTCTGCTGCTACTTATTCCATATATTCCTTTGTTAAAACTGACTCTTTTAAAAAGTAAGTGTACTTTCCTAACCTAAGATGTTGTATGTTAAAAGGCTGCTTTCCAGCCCTTTGTCCTTAAGATCAAACTCTGCCCTCAGATAAGTGCACATGAGTCTTATTGACATAAGATACTTAGGACCAATCCTGTAATGATCCCTTATGCCCACTCAGAGCCTCATTGACTTCTGTGGGGCTCTGAAGGAGTGCACAGATCTCTCTTTATGGAGTTCATTGCAGGATTGGGGCTATTAGTTGCTCCGTAGCCTGAAGCCATTCCACAGTCCCTCAGTTTATTAATTGTGAACTACAGTTGTGGAAAGCAAAACATTCTAGAATGTCTGCATCTAGAACATGTTTCTGTCTTCTCTATTAATATCTTTTTCAATTAATGCTGGGAATTCAAAGACAAAATTAAGATTTTCTTTTTTGAATTAGCTTATTTTGTTTAAAGCAGTGGTAGAGTATACAAAAATGCTCACATAGGACAGTGAAGTCCTTCAAGGAAGATCTGTGAAATGATAATGTTTTTCTATCTGGCTCCCTGTCTGCTCAAAAGTATGTTGCTGGGATTAAATCATGCCATCTATGGGAGAATCCTGGTTTAGGAGCACCAAGAAACAGACACTATTCCGATCATTAAAGCTGAGTGTTGGATCAATGATTCTGCCCTCCTCTGCTCAGCAGCTGTATGGTCCAATCTTTCCATGCAGGGAACAGACCAAATATTACCAGTAAGTGTGGAAAGGAATCCCTCCATCACAGAGCCATTTCTGCTTTCCTGAGACTGTTCAAGGTCCTGTGGCTCTAACTTTTTATTGGGAGTGCAGAGGAAATGTACATAGCAATGGATTCTCCAACCCTGTTCCATCTCCTGTGTGTTGGTGCTCAGAGGGCTGCTGTAGAGTACACCCCTTCCAGCAGCCCCAAATCCTGCTGCTCCACTTGTACAGCAGAATTGTGGTGCCTCTGCTGTATAGGGCCTTTTTGCACTTCCAGCTGATAGGATTGCCTCTGTGCGTTAGGAGTTTTGTGTGCCCTAGTGGCTTGTTAAGAAGTGTTGGAATTTGATCAAGCTGTATACCCATCTGTTGTGTGCATGGCTGCTGTTGAATTGGGTTTTTACCTTAATGTTTGTGAAAGGTGCTGGACTGAAAGTCCTGGCAACTTCATTCTTGCAGATAGCTGGAATAGCGTGGACAATAGCAGGACATTCTCTTCCACCACTCAGCCAATGTGCCTCAGTCCTAACTTAAAAGCAGCGAAGAGTCCTGTGGCACCTTATAGACTAACAGACGTTTTGGAGCATGAGCTTTCGTGAGTGAATACCTCTTCGTCGGATACCTCAAGAGGTGGAAGGATAGTTCAGGTTCCATGCTCTGTTAATCCATGGCCTCTTTGTTGAGGCTGCCAGCAGGGGTGCTGAAAGACTGTGAATGCCAATATGTATTGTGGACTCCTGTCCACTAGCAATTGAACTAATTATTGATGAAATGGTAATTATGCTCACATTCAACTTAGTTTGGGTGTGAACCAGTGATCTACGGGCTCTGAACCAGTCCTTTGATTGAGGAATCCGTATACCTTTCATCTACTTCAGTTTATTTGATTTCTTTGTTAATTCTTAGTAATGTTACTGTCTTGGGATTTAAGTATTGTTAAAATATTATAATCTTTCCCTTAATTTTTACAGTTCAGGAGAACACTACTTTTTACACATTGCATTTGAATTTAGAAAGTGGATTAGTACTTGCAGCAAGATGAAGAAAAATGAGGATTTGTAACACAAGTAGTTTTTTGCACCTCATTAGACCAACTCATACATCTTACCCAGTGGATTTTTGTAGCTATCTTTATGAAGAATGAGACTCTAATCAGTCATAATACTTAGTCCTGCCTTGAGTGCAGGGGACTGGACTAGGTGACCTCTTGAGGTCCCTTCCAGTTCTATGATTCTATTATTGTCTTAGATTGTTTTGATTTCTCCAAAGGTAAACTCCTAGTTATTCTCTTAGATTTTCTTGATTAGACCGTCCATGGATGAAGTAAGATTGTGAGGTTGCTATCCCAGTTTACCTGAAAGCAACATACAAACTGCAAGTGAAACCGAAACCAAACTTTTAAGTTCACAGGTACTTTCTTTTTCTAACTACAAATGAAGTTTTGCTGTGAGATGCAAGCTTATGTGTGGAGGCACAAAACCTCAAATAATCAGTGGGCATAAAATCACATTGTGTTTCCAGCATGAGAGTATAACTTGCAAATCAGGATTGAATTACAAGATACAAACATGGCAGTTCCTTGTGGAGAATCTGTCATACTTCGGCTTTCTTCTTTTAATAACCCCTTTCTTCCTTCCATCCCCAGCGCTGCCTTCTACATTTTCTGTGTTTCTTTTGTATGTCAGTTACAAGAGTAAGCTTTTGTAATGGAGCAGAGCATCTAGAAGAATATTATTACTACATCCAGAGCCATTCTATTCCTTCCCTAGCTTTCGAGCCATTAACTAAACAAGATGCATTGCTAGAGGAACTGTCCATTCAGCACCCCTGGGGTTAGAATCATACCTTTTCACTGGAGTGTGTATGTTGATATCAAATCTGGATGTATAGATTTTGCTATATGTCTCAAGGTTCTTTAACCAATTAACATCAGACCAGCACTAATTGATCACTCTTCTGCACGCCTTTCCTCTACCTTTTTAGCTTATTAGCTAAAGTACTTATGGGAAAATCTTACGATCAACAGCCTCTCTAAAGCATTTTCAGACGGTAGATTGTTGGGTCCATAAAACTTGTTTTGTAGTTGTGTATCTGCACATAAAGTACATTTTAACCACCTGTTCTCTCTCTAAAGGCAGGGTATAGGGAAATAGTGCAACTTCTGGAATTCAGTTGAAAGATTCAAAAAGTAGAAAAGGGGCACTGTTTCCTGTTTTGAATCTTCTAACAAGAGGTACCAGGGCTGGTACTTGCACTGGAGGGCCTCAACACAACTGTAATAATGCCTCTTAGACGCTTTCAGTGCCAAAATAATTGGCTCATGTCAGTTATTGCTCTTGTCTTAGAAAGGCTTGATTTAAAATATCACTAATATGTTTGGTCAGAAACTGGTACTGTGACTTCTGCAGTCATGTAGATGACCAGTATTAGAACACCAAAGTGCCATTACTGTGGGAGTGACACTGTGTCCATGAGTAGGAGAAAGAGGCTGCTTTCCAGCTCTGTTCAACAGGGTGATTACATGAAGACAAAATAGATCTTAGACAAGTGTAACCTGGGCTCCCCTGTTTTAGGCGTGGTTTTTTTGTTTTTGGGGGTTTTTTTGGTCTCTTGTATTGGAAGAGTCACAGGAGTCAAGAAAGCTGTATCGGGTGAAAACTCCTGGTGCTGAAGGAAGGGAGTGTAATGCTAGGTGAAATAGTTGAGGTGTTGAAGGTGAGGATTCTGATGTGCTGGTACTATTGTGTGAGGAAGCTTTATAGCTAAGCTTGGCAGAAGTTGATTTTTATTAACAATTTTAAAGCATATTGATGTTTTAAAGCATTTTTTTTTCAGTTTAAATTTTCAGTTGTGGGAAATTTGGGAGTGGGTCAGACAATTATTTAATAAAATGTTGATTCAAAAATTTAAAGTTTTATGATTGTTAAAACACAAATTATCAACAGCACATGAAAATATACAAAGCAAATACCCTTAAATCAGTCTCTAAATTCTCAAGCAGCATTTTTCTTAATTTGCCCATCTGTAAAGTTGAGTATTATTTATGGAATTATTTTCTTGTGGGTCTTTGGTGGAATTGATGTTTACTGACATTTGCTGATTAAAAATCTAATCCTTCCAAGCCTAATTATAGCATCTCTCTGTCTCGCTTGTGTCTAATCCATGTTTCCTTGATCTTGGTCAGAAACAAGTCAACCGAAATTGCAAACAAATTTAATTTTGTGCAATGACCAGTCTGAGCCAGTATATACAATTTAAGATTCAGTTGTGGGGAGTGTTTAAATAAATCTTTAAAATGATGAACCCCTGGTTTTCCATATTAAATATTTCCGTATCAAAGTCACATTATGTGTTGGTCCAAAGATGACTCTTCTTCTTATCAGTTCTGCAAACTCAGTGTGCAGTCTGAAAATCCCGCTTTGCTGTCTGTCAAATGATGTCCGTGACATCAGAACTCTGCTAACAATTCTGTTGACCTGTTGGTGAGACAGCCCGGCAGCCTATACAGCCAAACAGGCGCAAACTAGATTTTAACAGGAGTGAAAACATGTTTGTAGCAGTTGAATAAGCATAGACACAGAAGGAGCAAATGCAAAAAAATGCAATTTTTGTTTGTTTTTGACTAGGTCTATAGCAGTGGCTACTATGTGAATAGAGTGTAATCCTGACATATCATGTGATGGGGTCAGGAGATAAAAAAAATAGTTTAACAGCATTTATTTGTGTCAAACTGTGGATGTTTTTAATAAAGGTGTATCACAAACTAAACACACTGCCTGAAGATCAAGTTCAATGAACTCGTGCAGATGGAGAACATTTTCTACTCCTGAGGGCATTCTGTGCCAAAAAAATAAAAATTCTGCACACAATGTCTTAAAATTCTGCAAATTTTATTTGTCAAATAAATGTGAAGGCTCCAGCATGGCATTGGGGAGCACAGGCCCCTGGCTGCACAGAGGTGGGAGATCACTCTGCAAATCCCGCCCCAGGACATGGACTCAGCGGTGAGGCTGCACCCAACCCTGACACAGCGCAAGTACTGGATCTGCCCCAGAAACACCCCAGGGCCCTGCCCCTCCATGCCATGTGCACCAGGTGTTCTATATGGCCCCAGTTCAAATCAATAATGTGACAGGGGGTCTGGATGCATGGGGGTTAGATGGATGGGGGAACAGCTCCCCATACAGTGATCCTTCCCCCTGCATCTGAGGAAATGGTGGGTGCAGTTTGCAGAGCTTCTTGCAGCCTGGGGAGAAATCTGGGGGTGGGTCTGACCCAGACCAGATGCCGTGCAGGGGAAGAGGAAGTCCTGTCTTCTTCAGCCTATCCGGGACTAGCAGCTGAGTCTGGCACAGGGTAGGAACCACCAGTTGGGTCTTCCGCAGTCCTACACCTCTGCTGGCTGCCCTGGGCACACAAAACATACTGCTGGGGAGGGTCGCATGACTGCTCTTGTGGCTTCCCTTTGCTTTCCCATCAGAAGGTCATTTTTTTGCGGGGAAGCAAAGAAATCTGCAGGGGGACATGAATTCTGTGTACACACAGCAGCGCAGAATTCCCCCAGGAGTAATTTTCATGATAGGTTTTACAATGTATTTATAAAAATGTGCCAACCCCTGAAAGATCCCTCAGATCACAGTAGGGAGGCACAGAGCTATCTTTTTCATGCCTGTTGTTTAAGGGTGAGTCTAGTAAGTAGTTCACTTATGGCTTCCATTAGAGGTTGATTTATTTTGTAAGGATGGCATTGGGCATCACAGACTTTTCCATGTATGAACTAGTGGTTGGATGATTCTTAAGAACAGTTTAACATTTATTTTTCTCTCTCCCTAGTACTGGAGATTGATTTCTCAGAGCTGGCTCTGGAGGAAATCATTGGCATAGGAGGCTTTGGAAAAGTCTATCGAGCTGTTTGGGAAGGAGACGAAGTTGCTGTCAAGGCAGCTCGTTATGACCCTGATGAGGACATCAGCCAGACCATTGAGAACGTCCGCCAAGAGGCCAAGCTTTTTGCTATGTTAAAGCATCCCAACATCATTGCCCTCAGGGGAGTGTGTCTGAAGGAACCTACTCTCTGCCTGATCATGGAGTTTGCCCGTGGTGGGTCGCTAAATAGGGTGCTGTCAGGTAAAAGGATCCCCCCAGACATACTTGTGAACTGGGCTGTCCAGATTGCCAGGGGAATGAATTACCTGCATGACGAAGCGATTGTTCCTATTATCCACCGTGACCTCAAGTCCAGCAACAGTAAGTACTACGCCTTGTGTAGCCAGGGTTGGGATTGGGTTTTGAAAGGAAGTGGTAAGGAAGGAGGCATATTGCTAATTTAAATCCTCTGTTGTGAACCACTGTATCTTCTAGTGCAATCCATTGGGGATAAGAAAACTGAGTGTTGCAAGGAAGCTAAGTTCTCAGCAACATGGTGGTAAGCATCTTATAAACAAAGACTCTGAGCAAGTGTTAATTTCAGAGTGTCAGTCATGTGTACTTTGCAGAGGTAACCAAGTTGGTTGCATGCAGTAAAGGACAATATTTCCCCAACAGGAAGCATATTTGTACAGTGAGCTAATATACATACTTGCTTACAAACAACTAATGCTTCTGAGATCTCAAAAGAAGTTGAATTGACTCACTTCAACATACATCAGTATGTAGGAAAGTGCCACTGAACTTAAAATGCAAATTTGCATTATCCTTTGGTAGAATAATGAGACTAGTTAAACCTGAGGTAAATGTAAGTAATACTTAATATTAGGAACTGGATCAGGCCAGTGGTCCAGATGTGATGGAGTATGTTGTTTCTAACAGTGTCCAGCACCAGGTGCTGAAGACGAAAAAAGTACAAGAAATCTCACATTTGGCAGATGTGGAATGATCTACTCTCATCATTAGGTCTCCCCCTAATCCCTTATAATTAGAGATTTAGATTAATATCTGAAGCATAATGTTGCTTTCAAACTTGTTGGCATTAACTGTTAACATTGGATAGCCTCATCCCTGTAAATGTCCAGTCCCTTTTTGAATCTTAAGTTTTTGGCCTCAGGGAAATTCTATGGCTGTGAGTTTCGTAGTTGAATTATGAGTTGTATGGAAAAAGTGTTTAGTCTTTGTTACATTTTTAATTAATTGAATGTCTCTCTGGTCTTGTGTTTGAAGACAAGGAGCACAGAAGCTCTCAACCAACTTTCTCTATAACATTAATTCTTACGTACTGCTGTCATTGTTCTTTTATTCATCTCTTTTCTAAAGTAAATAATCCCAATTTTTAAATGTCTTCATAGGAGACTTTTCCCCAGAATTCTAAAAATTTTCATTTCCTTTCTGTGTTGTGGGTGTGTTAAAGGCATGTTAGTAAATTCTTTGAAGTGAAGAGTTGACCAGAGAAGGTCCTAGCTCTGACACTGACCTATTCTTCATTTTTTATGTCTATTTTCTCCATCTGTAAGAAAACACTTATTTGTCTATTTCATAAGGAGGGTGTGAGACTTCATTCACTAACACTTATAGAACATTTTGAATTATTCAGTGAAACGTACCATAAAGCATAAAACTTATTTTTAAAACTCCTTTTGTCTGCATATTTCGTTTTGAAGTCCTTGAGTCTAAACATTTAGAGCATTGCAAGCTGCATGATATGTTAAGTTCTTCAGCCAAGCACAGAGTTCTGGTTGGGATAGAGAAGCAAAATGTTATAGCTTATCAGTACCATCCGTGCTGTGAAGAACAACAGTAAATGTTGGCGAAGTAAATTAGTGGCGCTTGAAGTCAGACTGAGACGCTATAATTTTTTTCAAAAATCCCACCCAACCCGATTTGGGAGGAAACAATACATTAAGTATTGGGGGAAGGGGGGGAAATGAGTGAGTGCTTGGATGAGGTTAAGGCAAAGTGAATATGAAAATTCTTTTTCAAGTCCAGAGGACTCTCTTGTTGAGAGGGGAAAGGCTGAGAATTTATTGCACCACATGCTGTGCCACTTAGGCCTGCCCAGCAGCACTCCATCGAGGACTGTGAGTTAAAGATGCTATCAGAAAAAAAATACAGGAACATTGGAAGGGGGAAAGTTTCTGCTCTAACCCAGCAAGATCTGCAGAAAGCAGCAGGACAGTAAACAAACTAAATGCCAAGGTTGGTAGTTGAGGAAGGGGTGTTAAAATAATGGAATTTTATTATAGATAATCTATCTCCCACATTTTGCAAATATGGAAACAATCTAAATGGTACTACAACTATGGACTCAGCATAGTACAGATGATGTTCATAGATGCTTGATTGTTTAGTTTTTTAAAGTTTATCTGTCAAACTGTATAACTGCAATGAGTGACCTTGTTTTTATTGTCTTATGTACACTCTCTTCTGGCTGTATCTATGAAATACTTAAATTCCCAGATTATTTTGGCATTGAGGACACAAATCAAGTTGGAAACTTTATTTTCCTGTGATGCATGGTGTATGACCTTCTGAGCCTCAGAGCTTACAAAGAGTTCATGTTTGAATGTATACTCTGTAGATATTAACAAACAAGAGTTTGAAAAAAAATTATGGAATATTTTTGAGGGACTGAATGGTTTAATTGGCAGGCACTGCCGAAGCAGTGTTTTTCAGAGTAGAATCCTATTTCTATACCTTCCAAAGGTTTTGAAAATAATGGGCTTAGACTTCTTCTTTGGGAAGATGTCACAGGTTGGTTGACCCTCTAAGGCCCACCCTTGCCTGTGACAGATCAGCTACCCTCCCAGCTGATTCTGATAGGGCCATCTGATAATTAGCCTATTTAATTATGGGACCTAACTAAGAAGGGGTCATGGGCTCTCTACAAAAGAGCTGAGAGAGCTCAGTTGGGAGAGGAAACTGCAGGAGGGCAGTTGACTCCCAGGGGCAGCTCTAGGCATTTTGCTGCCCCAAGCACGGCAGGCAGGCTGCCTTCGGCGGCTTGCCTGCGGGAGGTCCCCAGTCCTGTGAATTCGGCGGCAGCCTGCAGGAGGTCCGCCGAAACCGCGGGACCAGCGGACCCTCCGCAGGCATGCCGCCAAAGGCAACCTGCCTGCCGCCCTCGCAGTGACTGGCAGAGTGCCACCAGCGGCTTGCTGCCCCAAGCACGCACTTGGTGTACTGGTGCCTGGAGCCACCCCTGTTGACTCCTATGGTAGCTCCTGTAAAAGGCTAACTCCCAGATAGCTCGCCTGGAGGAGAATTGAGCAGGGTTGCAGGAGGGAGGCTGGCTCCTGTGACTGGTCCTGGAAGAAGGGAAACTGCTAGAGGGAGAAAGCCTCGAGTCAGCACTCTGTAAGAAGAGGAAAGAATTGAGAGCTGGAGCTCAGGAGGGATAGAAAATTTTTGTTTATGTTGTATTTGGATTGTTATCACATTTGTTTCTGGTGCCTTGCTGGATGATACTTAGAGACTTCCACCTGGGAGAGTTTCCTGCGGGGGAGACTGAGGCAGCGTGAATAGTGCCACAGTGGGTCACAAGGAGTAACTGTAGAGGGGAAATTCTGCCACAGTTTGGTGGAGGCTGAGCAGTGATCTAGCCCCTGTGGAAGGGAGCAAAGTAGGACAGCAACACTGTCACAGGAGATCATTCCATCTTGTGTGGGGGAAGACAGCTGAATTGTCCCTTTTAAAGGTTCCATGATTTCTGTTCTTGAAGATATTGGCAGCTGAGATGCAGCCTCCAAAATAGATTCTATGCTTTCTTTCCTTAAATGAAAAGGGAAGTGAGTAAGGGTGCCTGTAGCTCCTTGTACAGCTTAGCTCAGGCATCTGTCCCAATTTTTTTCTCCTCTTTCCATCCTCTTACATTTCCTGAAATGTGATGTCCATGGAGATGTGTGTGGTGAGGAATAAGAACAACAGTCTCTTAAAGCTTGTAGGTTTGGGGTAATTATCTAAACCTTGAGCAGAAAATCCCCATCCTTGGGAGCTCTGAGAATCTGAGATGAGTGGTTTGGTTGCTTTGTGGACCGTGTCAGAAAACAAATGTAATCCTTAAAGATAGCTGACCCTGTACCCATGACTTTTGAGAGGTCTGTGCTGTACTTTAGGGTGCATAATGATATTTTGCTGCCAAGTGACTTCCAGTTGTACTGCAATGGACAGATTTAGAATCTGTTAGGCAAGCTTTCTAATGGTTCCTTCAGTGGGATGTATAATCCCAATTATGCGACTGGATAAATACAGCAGCTGTTTTGGGATTTATCCCCCACACAATGCCTTTCTTTCTCTCTTTTCCCCCCCACTTCCCCCCCAGGTATGTGATTAATATGGTTTCCCTTTGTATTGCATAGTGTTTGAGAGGCTCAGAATTTATCCAGCCTAAGGAAGTAAAGAAATTGGCCAAGACTTTCAGATACTGAGCAGTCACCATCTCTTATTTCTAGTGGAATAAAGAAATTAACATAGCTGCTCTTGTTTACTTCTCTACTCGTGCATCAGCCTTAGAGATGGCAGCACAGGAATAATGCCAGTTAACTGATGCTGCAGGGAGACAGCCAGCAAGCGATACTTGCACTGTTTTGGTTGGTTCAGTAAAACATGATTATTTTTTGCAATATATCGTGGGATTACTTTTCAGATATCACTCATCCAAGATCTTAAAAGCACTTTACAAAAGTCACTCTCTATTTTACAAAAAGTGAAACTGAAGCGCAGGGTGATTAAGTGACATGGTCAAGGTGATGTAGTGTGGTAAGGGCAGAGCTGAGAATAACACCCAAGAGTTCTGACTCCAATCTTGTGTCTTCCTAACACATTACATCTAAAAGATACTGCTCTCTAAGTGAGCAGTTTTTGGTGTATTGTGTAGAGTCTGAAATATCCATATTGATACTTCAAAGCTGCCGCTTTCTGATGACTTCCCATCACTGCCATGCTTTTGGCTCCCCATTCTATAAAACTGTGAAACACACCTCCTTTCCAAAACCTCCCAAATACAACTAACTTCAGCATGAATCTGAACAGCTGACCCAGCAATTAATAATAATAATTGATTTTAAAAATAGGTGCAGAGCATTTAACCTTTACTTCCAGATAAGTATCTTAAATCCAGCTCAAGGATAATAGTGACTGAAAATTGTTACTATTTTATAGGTCTGTATGAAAAGGTGGCCTCAATTAATTTTCTAGGTATAGCATAGCCCAGTTACAACTGTCCCTCTTCCTGACAATCACATCAGAGGGAAAAACTGGATGGAGATGAAACCACTGCCTTTCTCTCCTCTCTTCCCGCCCCCCAACCGCCACAGTCCCAGAGTTGGATCCATTCAGGGCAAGATTAAGGTGCACTGGCAGGGCAGCATGGAAGTCGTGTGTGTGTGTGCGCGCGCCGCTGATTAAACTCTCTAGGGCTTTCAATCTGGCATCTCCCATCAGAATTGAACTGGGTCACCAACACTACTTTCTTTAAAAAGGTAATATTTCTAAATAAGGAGAGGGAGGCTGTTTTATGAGGTAATCAGTTATTTGCTCTTGGGCATACAGATTGGTGCCCCCCACCAACAGGAAGGTGAGAGATGGGAGCATTGTCACTTTCTAGCCAATAAATTGGCATGCTAATTTTACACACATACATGCAGGTTCAGTGGGGAGTGCAGGGAGCACTCATTAGTTCTGTATTTTTTAAGATAATAAAGGTGAGTAAGAATATATACTTCTGGAGAGCTGTGACCAACTTGAGGAATATTGTAGACTGACCTTTCGAGGTTCTATCCTTTGTCAGTTTGCCAGGCTTTGTGGATACATTGCACAAAGCTGCTAGAAGTATACAGGATGTGGTGGGCTCTCTACTCCTGCATTATTTTCTGCCAAAAAGAAGTCTTTCACTTACTGCCCATTCATCAGTCACAACATGGGTTATTGGTCCTGAGGAGTTATTTCCCTGTCTGCATGCAATGATATGCTGGTGCTAACTTTTTATTTTTCCTACTGATGTATTGGAAAATCCATTCATTAAGACATTCAAGAGAGTGGGAAAGTTTTCAGTTCAGGCCTTTTCCTTGGTTCTTTGTTTTTTTAACTTGTCTAAATTAGTGGCACTTTTTTCTTAATGAGATTTTACAGATACTTTCTTGTTTTTCGATTATACAACTTTGAAGGCAGTTGTTACTCTAATTCTGCGATCTAAGCGGGGCTGTTACTTTAATTTTGAAAAGTTTTTTGGTTCGATATTTTAATAAAATATTATCTTATTATCTCTAAGTCACATGCTCAAAATGCTGTGACCATATGGGGTATTTGATACCCATGTGAACAGTCTGAGTAAAACCACCAAATATTAATAAGACAATACTGAGCAAACAGAAGTTCTTATTTCTTTGAGCAGAGATAGAATTACCTATTGGAAGAGTCAAAGTTCCGTTCATATTAAACAAGGTTGTATTTTTAGACCTAGTTAATAACTGATTGCTGCAGGGTCTGAAATTCTGCTGTATAATAACTGTTGATAGATTAAAAGCAGCAAAGAATCCTGTGGCACCTTATAGACTAACAGATGTTTTGCAGCATGAGCTTTCGTGGGTGAATACACACTTCTTCAGATGCAAGTTGATAGATTATGACTTAATGAGACCAGGCGAGATATAGATATAATATTGATTGGGGTGGGGGATCTAAGTGATTCACTCTACTACCTCTTCTGTATTACAGGGCTTCCTATTGGTTCTCTTTATTGGGTGTGCTTGTGGTATGAAAGGGAGGAGACAGAGTAACCTTTAAGGGGTAACTGACTGTGCATTGTGGCAGGAAGCCTTTTACCTTCCAGAACCCTCATTTGTTTCCTGGTAATATGTAGGATCAACTCTGTGCACTCCCACCAGGTTGCTGCCTCTCCTGCCTTGGGATTTGAGTGGTTTTTTTTTTTTTTAATTGTAGCACCTAAAGTCAGGTGGTGATGCTAATAGTACTGTCAACTGTAGTTTGGGGTCTGTACACGAGTGGAGCCGGGGCTCGACCCTCTCCAGGGGGATGAGGGGAGCCACGCCGGCTCACTACACTCTGGTTGGTCCGGGAACCTAGCCCGGCAGTCCTTGCAGTAATTGCCCGCCCGGTGGGGGCAAGAGGCTCAGGTCCTCCGGCAGGGCTGAGCCATCACAATCGCTATGCACCTGGCCCTACATCAGGGCGGGGCAGCAAACACTGAGTCAGAAAGCTCAGGCCTTTGGTCAGGGCTGAGCAACAGGGCAGCAAACCCAGAGTCAGAAAGCTCAGGCCCTGGGGCAGGGCTGAGCAACAGTACCAGTTATCGGCCTCCTCAGGCCAGGGAGAGGGGGAGTCTGCCACCCTGGAGTGGGGTGGCAGGGGGGACGCAGGCCCTCCCACTCCACTGCGTCCCAGCCTGGGGCCCTAGCAGCAGCTATCGATCCGCTGTTCCGTCAGTGGGGATCCTGGCCGCAACACACTGACATAGGCTCCGGTAACGCCGCAGCCTGACTGGGGTCGGCTGCCCCCGGGCTGCTTCCGTACTCCCCCTCGGGACCTACCTGGGTCCTAACGTTGGCCTCTGGAGGGTCCACAAGCATAGGCTCGTCGCAGCCGGGGCTGGGTGGTAGGTCCGGGAATTCCTCTGGATAGTCGGCCCAGGGTAGCTCTGGCGGCTCCTCCGGATAGCAGCAGGCGCGGGGGAGCTCCAGCGGCTCCTCCGGATAGCAGCAGGCGTGGGGGAGCTCCGGCCAGTCTGGGCGGTTGCCCTGGGTCGCAGGAGTTTCCCAGTCTCGAGCTCCCTGAGGGACGTCTGCTCTCACCGGCTGCTGGGAACTGATGGAGCTCTGAGGGTCGGCTTTTATAGTTCCGGGTCGCCGCCTGACCCTTTGAGGGGCGGGCTCAGAGCTCCGTAGCTCCGCCCACTCTGGCCTCCGGCGGGGCTCTCCCTCCTCTGGGCTGGAGGGGAGTCACGCCGGCCCACTACAAGGTCCATCATGGATCTGTGAGCCTCTCTGTAGCCACTGTTTAGAAGCATACAGTTAGTTCCATTTTCTGTTTAATATCTAAATCTAACTTTGACTTTAACATCAACTTCTGGGGTAGTGCATTTGTTCTCATAGCTAGGGCCCTACAAAACTCATGGTCCATTTTGGTCAATTTCATGGTCATGGGATTTTAAAAATCATAAATGTCATGATTTCAGCTATTTAAATATGAAATTTCATAGTGGTGTAACTGTAGGGGTCAGGACCCAAAAGGAGTTGTGGGGAGGTCGCAAAGTTATTGTAGGGGGCGTTGTGGTACTACTACCTATACTTCTGCGCAGCTGCTGGCGGCGGCTCTGCCTTCAGAGCCAGGCAGATGGAGAATGGTGGCAGCTGGCCAGGAGCCCAGTGTAGAAGGCAGAGCCATCACGAGCAGCTGCACAGAAGTAAGGATGGCATGGCAGGGTATTGCCACCCTTATTTCTGTGTTGCTGACTGCAGAGCTGGGTCCTCAGTCAGCAGCTGCCACTTTCAGCAGCACAGAAGTAAAAGTGGCATTGTATTCTATTGCCACCCTTAATTCTGCGCTGCTGCTGGCGGGGTGCTGGCTTCAGAGCTGAGCGCCTGGCCAACAGCCACTGCTCTCCAGCTGCCCAGCTCTGAAGGCAGCACAGAAGTAAGGGCGGCAATACTGTGACCCTCCTAAAATAACCTTGTGACTCCCCTCTGCAACTCCCTTTTGGTTCAGGATCCCCAATTTGAGAAACGCTGGTCTCCCCCAGTGAAATCTCTGTAGTATAGAGTAAAAGCACACACAAGACCAGATTTCACGGTCCATGACGTGTTTTTCATGGCCGTGAATTTGGTAGGGCCCTACTCATAGCTATGGGGGATATACTGCCCCCCACTTACTGTGGTGCTGTGCTGTGGTGAGGGAAGGAGGATGAGGAGAGAACTCTCATGCTGCATACAACTAAAAGAAAACTGCACAAAATGGAAACGTGATTGCAAATGTAACAACAAAATTATTCCATTTTACCATTATATTTCCAGCTGGAGATCGCTCCCACTGAAGCTTTGTCATAATATTATAAATATATATAGACACTATTATAATAGGCCTAAACTTTCAAAAAGTCTTAGTGGACCTAATTAACAAAATGCTATTCATGTGATTTCTGCCTGATGGACAGTTTTTACTCCCATGACGTTGCTGATGCTTCTTGGTTTTGCTGTCTTGATTCCACGAAGTCCCTTTATCCCCAAACTTTCAAGTTGATGTGATTTGAGGAAGAATTGAGCTGGCTTCTAGACTTAATTATTTCCCATGGAGCACTTAAATGATAATGAAGTGCCGGCTAATTCAAGACTAAAAAAGAAAGGTGCTTTAAACCAAGCAGTTGGCAGGAATTGAATCTCAATCCACAAAGGAGAAACTCCACTTTTTTCCAGGGTTCTCTTTTTCATAAACATTCAAGATGTTTTTCCACTAAAACAAAAAGACTTACTTCACCCTAGCTGAGTGAAATGTATCCATTCTAAATATATCATGGCTCTGGAGGCCTACACGTTCCCTTCCCCCATTAAGCATTCGCTCTTTAGTGTTACCGTACAGTTCAGCTTAAACTCCAGGAAGCTGTGCTGTCACATCCATCACATGCTCCAGATTGATAGAATGGGACAGCTGGTGAGCTTTGCTGGACACTCACACGTGTGATAATTAAACTGCATTTGCTATTTTAGGGAGGAAGAGGAATTATTTAAGCTTAGTACCAATGTGGACACAAGAACAAATGGATATAAACTGGACACTAGGAAGTTTAGACTTGAAATTAGATGAAGGTTTCTAACCATTAGAGGAGTGAAATTCTGGAACAGCCTTCCAAGGGGAGTATTGGGGGCAAAAGACATATCTAGCTTTAAGACTAAGCTTGATAAGTTTAAGGAGGGGATGGATATGATGGGTGCCTAATTTTGGCAATTAATTTGGCAATTGATCTTTGATTATCAGCAGGTAAGTATGCCCAGTGGTCTGTGATGGGATGTTAGATGGGGTGGGATCTGAGTTACTACAGAGAATTCTTTCCTGGGTGCTGGCTGGTGAGTCTTGCCCACATGCTCAGGGTTTAACTGATCGCCATATTTGGGGTCGGGAAGGAATTTTCCTCCAGGGCAGATTGGCAGAGGCCGTGGAGGTTTTTCGCCTTCCTCTGCAGCATGGGGCACGGGTCACTTGCTGGAGGATTCTCTGCAGCTTGAGGTCTTCAAACCACAATTTGAGGACTTCAATAACTCAGACATAGATTAGGGGTTTGTTACAGGAGTGGGTGGGTGAGATTCTGTGGCCTGCATTGTGCAGGAGGTCAGACTAGATCAGGGGTCTCAAACATGCGGCCCGCGGAGCTCTTCCCTGCGGCCCGCGGAGCTCCCCAGGGCCGCCCGGGGGGGGGCAAAAGGGGCAATTTGCCCCAGGCCCCGGGCTCCGCAGCGGCCCCCAAGAGAAAAGCGGAGGCTCCCGCCTCCGCCCCTCTCCTGGAGCCTCAGCGCATCAAGCGCCGCGTCTCCGCCGGGGCCTCTGAGCCCCGCTCCGCTCAGAGCCGCGTGGGGAGGGGGCGGGGCTGGGAGCTCCAACGGGGCCTGAGCCCTGCCCCGCTCAGAGTCGCGTGGGGAGGGGGCGGGGCTGGGAGCTCCAACGGGGCCTGAGCCCCGCCCCGCTCAGAGTCGCGTGGGGAGGGGGCGGGGCTGGGAGCTCCAACGGGGCCTGAGCCCCGCCCCGCTCAGAGTCGCGTGGGGAGGGGGCGGGGCAGCTGCCTCCGCTCGGCGTGGAGCTCACAGCCCCGCCCCCACACCACGCGGCTCTGAGCGGGGACAGCTCAGGCCTCGCCGAGACGCGCTTCGGGGAAGCGGGAGCCGCCGGGGCGGGCCGGGGCCTGGGTGGGAAGCGGGAGGGGCCGGGCCGGGCCTGGGTGGGAAGCGGGAGGGCGGGGCCGGGCGGGGGCCTGGGTGGGAAGCGGGAGCCGCCGGGGCCGGGCCGGGGCCTGGGTGGAAAGCGGGAGCCGCCGGGACCTGGGTGGGAAGCGGGAGCCGCCGGGGGCGGGCCGGGCCTGGGTGGGAAGGGGCGGGACCCGCCGGGCCGGGCGGGCCTGGGAAGGAAGCGGGACCCGCCCGGGCGGGCCGGGGAAGGAAGCGGGACCCGCGGGGCGGGCGGGCCTGGGGAAGGAAGCGGGACCCGCGGGGCGGGCGGGCGGGTGGGAAGGGAAGCGGGACCGGCCGGGCGGGCCTGGGGGAAGGAAGCGGGACCCGCGGGGCGGGCGGGCGGGCCAGGGAAGGCGGGACCCGCGGGGCTGGGCGGGCCGGGCCGGGGAAGGAAGCGGGACCCCGCGGGGCGGGGTGGGAAGCGGGACCGGCCGGGGTGGGGAAAAGAGGACCTGCCGCGCGAGCGCAGCCGGTCTTGGCGGGGGCTTCCGTTCCGGGACCCGCCGCCTAAGTGCCCCAAAGACCCGCGGCGGGGACCCCCCCCCGCCGCCGCCGCCGCCGCAGGTCTTCGGGGCACTTTGGCGGCGGGTCCCGGAACGGAAGGGGCCCCCCGCCGCCGCCGGTCCCGGGCCCCCGGAATCCTCTGGGCGGCCCTGGAGCTCCCAGTTACTTCCTGTCACCGCCAAACTCCCCTCCCCTCCCGAGTTATTTTCTGTTACTAAGCTCCCCGCGCGCTGCTCCCCAATGTTTGGGGCCGGGGCTCGCCCCTGGCCCGACCTGCCCCCCCCACGCACCTCCCCCCAGCGGCTCCCGGCCCCCACGTGCTGCCCCCTCACCACTCGGGAGCCTGCCCGGAGCTCACGCTGACTCCACTCCTCTGCTATGCCAGCTTCCGGCATCACCTGCTGCCGCAGGGTCCTAGAGCCCCCCTTCACTAGGGCCAGGGCAGGCTGCCCTTCCCCTGCCCTTCTGCCCTAGTCCTGAGACTCTCCAATGCCTCAAGCCTCTCCAATGCCTCAAACCCCTCACCCTCACCCCCATAGCCCTCACCCCTGCACCCCCTCCTATCCCCAAACTCCGTCCCAAAGCCTGCACCCCCATCCCCTGCCACAGCCTGGAGCCTGCACCGAGCACAGAGCCTGCACTCCAGACCCCCGCCCCCACCCAAACACCCGCCCAGGGCCTGTACTCCAAACCCCCTCCCCCACCCAAACTCCCTCCCAGAGCCTTAGGCAGTAAATCTAAGTGCGTGTTTTGTCCTTTTGAGTGAGGTGCATTACTGAGTGTATATATTTATTAAAACAGCTTGGAAATGACTTCGTCAAAAAAAAGAACACTCATGGAAGAAAAGAGAGTTTTCCAAGACAAATGGGAAAATTTATATTTTTTCACAGAGGTAAAAGATAAAATTCAATGCCTTATTTGTCAGCAAATGATTGCTGCTCCCAAGGAGTATAACGTGCGTCGGCACTATGACACGATGCACTGTGAAAAATATGATGCATTCACCGGAAAAATCCGAGAGGAAAAAGTTCAGCAACTTAAAGCAGCATTTGCCAAGCAAAGAAATTTATTTTCAGGGATTAACAAGTCTAGCGAAGATTCAGTAAGAGCAAGTTTTGTGATAAGCGAAATGATAGCTAAATCATCGCGACCTTTTACAGAAGGCTTATTCATAAAAGAATGTCTTATGAAGGCCAGTGAAATTTTATGTCCTGATAGGAAGAAAGTTTTTGAAGGCATAAGCTTGACTGCAAATACAGTTGCCTGCAGGATAACGGATTTAGCTGATAATGTGCAAAAACAATTGATTCAAATGGCAAAAGACTTTGAAGTATTTTCAATTGCTGTTGATGAGAGTTCAGATGTATCAGATACCGCACAGTGTGCAGTGTTCATTAGAGGTGTGGACTGCAATTTGAATATAACTGAAGAATTGCTAGACTTAATGCCACTGAAGGGTACCACAACGGGACGTGACATATTTCAAGGATTGGAAGAGTGCATTGAAAAAGCTGTGCTGCCATGGAACAAACTCGTATCTTTGGCTACGGACGGTGCACCATCAATGTGCTCTGAAAACATTGGTGTGGTTGGATTATTGAAGACCAAACTGAACAGCCTCAATATACCAGGAATTAGCTTCACCAGTATACATTGTATTTTGCACCAAGAAGCCCTGTGTAGTAAAAGTTTACAAATGAAAGAAGTTATGGATGTAGTTGTTAAAACTGTTAATTTTATACGTGCACGAGGGCTGAATCACAGATAGTTCACTTCTTTTCTAGCAAGTATGGACAGTGAATATGGGGAACTTCTGTATCACACTCAAGTTAGATGGCTGAGTCGTGGAAATGTTTTGAAGCGTTTTTTTGCACTTAAAGAGGAGATTGATTCCTTCATGAAAATGAAAAACAAGGAGGTTCCACAGCTTGCTGATTCCACTTTTATCTGCAACCTTGCTTTTCTAACAGATGTAACTGATCACCTGAATGCACTGAACTTGAAACTTCAGGGTAGAAAACAGGTGATAACACAGATGTATGACAGTATTAAGTCATTCAAAGTCAAGCTTACTTTATGGGGGAAACAGCTGACTGCTGGCAATTTGGTCCATTTCTCAACTCCGAATTCCTTAGGAAAAGTTGAACCCAAATCCTTGAAAGAATATGCAGAGATCATTTCTAACTTACACAAACAGTTTGATGTGCGGTTTAAAGATTTCAAGGCACTTGAACCACATTTTCAACTTTTTTCCACACCATTTGCTGTTGAAATTGACAATGTTGCAGAGGAAATGCAGATGGAGTTAGTGGAGCTTCAGTGTGACACGATTTTGAAGCAGAAGTATACAGATGTTGGAATTCCAGAATTCTACAGGTTTCTTTCACAAGAAAGATTTCCCATGTTATTCTCTGCTTCTGCAAGGATAATGGCAATGTTTGGAAGTACATATATATGTGAACAGTTTTCTCTTCCATGAAGATTAACAAATCTGTGTTAAGGTCAAGGCTCACTGATGAACATTTGCAAGCAACACTGAGATTGGTTTCGTCTCAGGATATCAAACCTAATATTGATGCTCTGGTTGATGCAAAACGCTGCCAGCTAAGTGGCCAAAAATGAAATGACTGTCAAAATTAGCACTGACGTTTCACATTACAGTTAAAGAAGTTAATAAAAAAGTTAATAAATTGACTTTTAATAGCATACTATATTTTAATACTATACTACTATATTACACTTCATTTTTTTTTCTGCCTACCTCCAGGCGCTTCCCGCCGCCAAGCCACCAAACAGCTGTTGGTGGCGCTTAGCACTTTCCAGGAGGGAGGGGGGAGGAGCGGGGAGCCGCGCGCTTAGGGGAGGAGGTGGAGAAGAGACAGGGCAGGGGCGGGGCCTCATGGAAGGGGTGGATTGGGGGTGGGGCCAGGGGCAGCAAGGGGGCGTGTCAGTGATGCGGCCCTCGGGCCAATGCACTAGTCTTCATGCGGCCCTCGGGGTCATTTGAGTTTGAGACCCCTGGACTAGATGATCATAATGGTCTCTTCTGACCTTAGTCTGAGTCTATGTAGGCAAATATGTTCTCCCTTTTAATATAACTGATGTTGGATAGGGTTGGGTGTGGGATAATATCTGCTTGTTAGCAGAATCAGAATTCACAGTTTGGTTTTTCTTTCCAAATTGTGGAATTTCGAGGGTGGCCAGTGAAGTCCTTGCTACAGAATCTTTTAAAGTGCTTAACTTGTGGGGCTCAATTCACACCTGGTGTAAGAAGACACAGTCCCACTGAAACTAGTGTCAAAGTATCCAGCACAGCAGGTGGTGACAGGGCCTATAATGATGTAATGAGGGGGAGCATGCATATAGTATGTAGGAAAACCCAAATCTAGTCCACATGCAAGTCTGTTACTCACTTCATGTACAGTAGTTGGAAGAATTTTTTTCCGAAATGCAGGGCGTGACAGGTTGGATCACAGAAACCCCCTGCAGCAGTGGTCCCCAACATGGTGCCCATGGGCGCTGTGGCGCCCACAGGGGCATTTATGTGCGCCCGCCTAGTGCCCAGCAGGGGAGAGAAGCTGTGGCCCCACGCCTGCCGGGGACACAGTACTCCGGGACTGCAGGCTGTGGGTGCCAGTGTTCTCTGTCCTCGCGGCTTCTCTCCGGCTTCTCTCTGCATTGCCCAGAACTGCCACCAACAACAACAACAAAAAAAAGCTATGACTCTGCAGAATAGACTGAATGCCGCCCCGTAGCATGTTCTGCCCCAGGCACATGCTTGCTCCACTGGTGCCTGGAGTTGGCCCTGTATGTGAGTATTCTTCTGCTTCACTGATACTGCTGTTTTCTTGTGCTTTGCAATTTATTTTTTTAACATTTTGCCCCAAAATGAGTGGTTCAAATAAAAGACAATGTACGTATTCAACGCAGAGTGGGAAGAATCCTATTGTTTTATTGAAAATAAAGGGAAATGTATTTGCTTATTGTGCGGGGATGCTGATGCAGTGCTGAAAAAAACATAATGTTGAATGCCATTTCCAAACTAATCATGGCTCTTTTGACATCCACTTAAATCTGAGTTGAGAAAGGTTTGATTTGAGTTGATTAATTTTCTTCTATCTGCCCAGCAATCTGAACCCTGAACTAATGCCCCTCTGCCCAATCCCCCTCTTCCCCCCAAGAGGCCATTCTTTATGGCTCTTAGTCTGCCAGTCTGAGATTGTGCGCAAAGACTTTTTGTATGGACACCTATCCACTGGAATTAGATTGAGAGCTCCAATTTGTTTATCCTACATAAATGAAAAGCTGTCAGATTGTGATTACTTTCAATCAGAACCAACCTCATTCTGTATAAACCTGTAGTCTACAGGAGCCATATAAGGCACAATATCCCATTACTAACTTCTTGAGCCAACCAATCCCACACAGGTGAAGGGATTATAAAGCCTGCAGAAAAAATTGCAGGACAAAAATGTGCCCTTATTTGGGCTGATACAGTTGTATAAATGAATATTTGTTCTGGGTCAAGAACAAAAAATCTCATATGCAGTGAATCCTAAATAATACAAACCCAGCACTCCTCCTATGCACCATTCCATTGAATGTAGTTACCGTTAATGATACTGCTGCTCGTGCTATAGTTACAGGTGGGTCATTTGGTGGTTGTGCTCCTTGTTTTATAGGGTTTGCATTTGGATGTCAAGTTACTGTATAAGCCTGCTTATTTCCTTGCATCTTATTCTAGCCTCTCTCCTATCTTTATCTACAACACAGACTTAAGTTTTACATATTTAGCTCCTAAGAAAACTTGGACATTTCACATTAAAGTGTTACTAAAGCTGAATGGTAGTGTTTTAAATCCACTTTGCATTCACTTTGTAGTGGTGTAAGTGACAGCACAAGGTGCAAGGCAATGGAGAAACAGGCATCATGCTGCTTATAGATAAGGATTCTTGTACTCGATGGTAAACTCACATTAATTTTGTAGCAAAGGCCCCTTTTATTGCTGTATCATATTGCAACAGACTAGGAACTGTGGCAGCTTTATTTAAAATAAAAAAGGAGGTGGTGTAAAGTTTAAATAAGAAAATGAATAATAAAATCAGTACAGTAGCCCTTGTGGTGCTCATTTTGATATTAAATCCAATGTAGTTTTTGCTGTCTGCACCATTTGTTTTAAATATGCTACAGATTTTTGTGCAGACAATGCATAATTACATCTTAAAAGTTGCTAGAATAGAGGATGATGGTTTTGGCACATGAGAAAATGTCCACTTGGCACCTAGGAAGCTGTTGAAGGGGGTCTTGAATTGTAGAATAATCACACTAGCTGGATTTTTGTGCTAGAATGATCGGCAAAGTCAACTGTTTCACTTAAATTGTCATCTTTAAATTTCAATGTTAACTCATTAAGATGAATGAAGTGGTTCAGACTTCTGTTTAAGCTATTTCAGGCTGTCTGCAAACTCAGGAAGACAACATTATGTTGGTTTACTTTAAGGTAGGCTTTAAGTTTTTCGTTGCTACCATAAGAACTAGAATTGTAAATTTTTAAAAAGTTAAGAATCTAGAGTGTCCTTCCATGCCTGGATTCGGCTTTAGATTCTGCATACTCTGAACCCTGTCCATAGATAATGGCCAAGGCGGATTTAAATTTGAGTTCATACTGGAGTAGAACTGTAATACTGTTAAACACATTTAATCTGTTTGCTCAGTTTAACTGGTAGCAGTCTTGTTACTACTTATGTTTCTCTCCTTGCTCCTGCCTCAACCCTGTTCCCTCCCTGTACTCCATTGTGACACATCACATGCAACTTATTCACTTGGCCAAGATTTACAAAAGTGCTTAGTGATTTTTGGGTGCCTCAGTTTTGGTATTCCCAACGTGAGACAGTTTAAAAGGGCCTGATTTTCAGAAAGTGTTGAGCATCTATTCTTTGAAAATCAAGCCCTTTTAAGGTGTGTCAAACAGGGCACCCAAAATCACTGTGACTTTTGAAAATCCTGACCTGAAGATGAGTTTATCATATGGCCATTTCCATTTTAATGTATTTTTAAATGTAAGTGTACATCTACCCTTATGGGGTTGTTCACCTTGATAAGAATCTCTTCTAAGCAGTTCGTGAGAAAGATGCGATAGTTGCTTTGCTCAGAAAGGATTAATTAGGAAATTTTATACGAGGCACCTCCCCTTTTTTGGATTTCTAGAAGTTACAGTGGTTCACTTCCCTTTAGGGTGACCAGACGTCCCGATTTTATCGGGACTGTCCCGATATTTGCTTGTTTGTCCCGCGTCCCGACCAATGTTAGGTCGGGACACTGGACAAACAAGCAAAGGCTCCGGAGCCCGAAGGGCTCGCGCCCTCCCCTGCTGTGACTCCGCCCCCTCCTTCCCCCATTGGATCCTTCCCCAAATCCTCGCCCCCATCCCCGCCCCCTCACTGCCCCATTGGCTCCCTCCCCAAATCCCCGCCTCTTTCCAAGCATGCCATGCCCAGGAGACTCAGGGGAGTGCGGGGCCGGGGTGAGTGTGAGTCTGGCCTGGCCCCGAGCAGGCAGGACTTGGGCGCGGTACCTGAAGGGAGAGTAGGGGGGTGGCCCGTGGGGCTAGGTGGCGGCTGTTCTCCCCACCTGGGCAGGGGACTCGGGAGCAGCCGCTGCTGCAGCTCCCACTGCTGCGGGTGGAGGAAGTGGCCAAGCACATGGCGCTCGGCGGCTGCGGCTTTGGTGCCCGGGCCCGAACCCCCCGAGCCCAGGCCTGCTGCGGGGCAGCGCGCACACTGCGCTCAGCCCCTGGCCAGTTGCGTCTGGGCTGGCTGCCCAGCTGGTGCAATCCTGTGGCGGAGGCATCGGCAGCCCAGTCCCGTTCGTTCCCCTGCAGGACCCGAGCGGGATGCGGGGGGCTGGGGCCTGCTGCCTCCACTCCGAGGCCGCCCGCAGGATTGCACCAGCTGGGCAGCCAGCCCAGACGCGAGTGGTCAGGGGCTGGGTATGCGCAGCGTGCGCGCTGGGTCCCCGCAGCAGGCCCGGGCTCGGGGGGTTCGTGGGCACCAGAGCCACAGCTGCCGAGCTTGGCCAGCGGCCGCTTCCTCCCCCCGCGGCAGTGGGAGCTGCAGCAGCGGCTGCTCCCGAGTCCCCTGCCCAGGTGGGGAGAACAGCCGCCACCTAGCCCCGCGGGCCGCCCCCCTACTCTCCCTCCAGATACCGCGCCTGAGTCCTGCCTGCTTGGGGCCAGGCTGGACTCTCACTCACCCCGGCCCCGCGCTCCCCTGAGTCTCCCGGGCCTCCCTCCAGCGCTTGCGGAGGGAGGAGGAATCGGGGGTGGGGGATTTTTTTTTTTTTTTGCTCTGCCGCCATTTTTCCCCCTCTGCCCCCGCCCCGCCCCCCCCGCGTCCCGATATTTGACCTGGGTGATCTGGTCACCCTACTTCCCTTTACCAGAAGATTGTTTATATAGAGTAACAGTACGCAGTACACCAAATGGTTCTTATGTCCTATTTACCTGTACCTTAGGTATCCTGATATATTCAAAACCAAAGGCCACATATCTCCAGCATCCTAGAAGTGCATTTATGATGCTATAACCCTATATCCTCAATTTTGTTCTAGTAAAGACTGAGTAACAACTGAGCAAGGATTTCAGGATTTGGCCAGTTCTGCTTCTGAAATCCTTGCTTTCAGGTCTTGGCTGCGATTAATGTTTTTATTAATTATGAGAATGGACACATTAATTACAGTTGGTTTTTCATCAGATTGAGGGCACAGTTTGAGACTTCTTTTACAAGTCAAGATAATGTGTAAAGCATTCAGAAACAGAGATTAGCTAAAAGTCAAGGCAAGACTTACATTTGGGAAATGGCTTTTCTTTCGGGGGGAAGAGATCTTTATGGATAAATCCTAGCCTCACTGTGCATGTATTTCATTTCCCCCTTCCCCCTTTTCCTCTAGTATTGATACTCGAGAAGGTGGAAAATGGAGACCTGAGCAACAAGATATTGAAGATCACGGATTTCGGCTTGGCCAGAGAATGGCATAAAACCACCAAAATGAGTGCAGCTGGAACATATGCCTGGATGGCTCCTGAGGTCATCCGCTCCTCCATGTTCTCCAAAGGCAGCGATGTGTGGAGGTATTGATTTGGCACTGAGTACTTGGATACTAAACATTTAAGTGCTGGGGACTGCCAGACAACCTACTGTATGCTTAATACAGTACCAATCCTGGTTAATCGAATCCCCAAACGCCTGTTTTACTAAAGCTCTGTGTCCCCTAGCTTTCCATCCTGCTGTATCATCACCCTCCTTTGGGGATTAGGAATCCAGAACACGGGCTTTTCAAAGTGGCCAGCCAACTTCTGCAGCCCTCCAAATCCCTGTTGCTTTATGGGTTCGGACGTGTGCTTTTCCAGTCTCCATTACCCTCACTCCTCTGCAGTACATAAAACGAAATCTGTGCTCTTACTTAACAATTGTCTTTTGAATAAGACACAAAATCAAGTTCCTATCCACTTGTGATTATTACAGAGTTAATTTTTGCAAGCATAAGGGATTCAGATGCAGTCACAGAATATCAGGATTGAAAGGGACCACAGGAGATCTTCTAGTCCAACCCCCTACTCAAAGCAGGACAAATCCCTAGACAGTTTTGTTTTGTTTTGTTTTTAAACCCCAGTTCCCTAAATGACCCTCTCAAGGATTATGAACTCACAACCCTGGGTTTAGTAGTTCAGTGCTCAAACCACTGAGCTATCCCTCCTCCAGCTGATGTTCTGGCAGTATTCCAGCTCTAGTATTACATTCTGTCTAGCTAAACTGCAGGGGGAATTTTACCTGGACATGGTATTTCTTACTTTCATTCCTAAATTGGTGTGATACAGTGTCTTTTCCAGTATTCCAATGGAGGAGGATACATTTCGATGGTAGGTGAAATATTGGCTGTGAAATATGAAAACTGTAGGTAATGCTGTACACTTACTTGACGCTTTTATAAATCACTGGGATTCTTCTGAATGGAAGCTGGTATGGAAAAGTAAATGATTACGATAATGCCAAGTGGCCAGTATTTTGTGTGTGTTTGTATGTGTGCTTTTCTTGTGATACAGTCAGCAAATCCAGAGTCTAAGAGGTAGTCCCAGGATGATGGGGTTTGTATTTGGGAAATTACATAGTCAGTGCTTTGGGATAGCAAATGAGATTTTCTCATAACTGTACACAGGTGAATGGCCCCCCACTTGGTTCATTAGATTAAGGCAGCTTGCTATTGTTATGCAGGTACAGCTGGCCTTATGCTGAATTGCAGCTGGAGTGATTTGAATGAGCAGAGTTGTTTCTCTTCATGCATTACTGTATTTCCTTACGTGTGTGCCAAAGACTTGCTGTGTGGCGATGGGTGATGGATTTGGGTTTCATGCATATAGTCACTATTGTAGATGGTGTTGAAAACCAGGACCTTTTGTCACCAAACCCCAAAACTACTGCCACCTGAGCTAAAGGAGTAGCTCTGTTTGCTGTAAATAAACAGCAGGCTCTTATCACTGATGCAGACCAAACAAGGAAGGAACATAATTACATGTACTTTGCCAGTTTTCAGTGTTGCATATTTAATGCAAATCACTTCAACTTTTTATTCCTCAGTTTCCTCATCTATATAATGATGATATGAAGCTTAGAGCTTATCAGTACAAGGATTTTTTTGATGTTGGTGCACGCCTTTAGAATACATGTGCTGCACCAATGTAAAAAGTGACTTGCAGCAGTGTGGCTGCACCAGTTCAGCTTATTCATTACCTTGGTATAACAAATCTGTACTAGGGGTTTTGTACCAAACCCCGCTAAACCTGTGCAAAAGATACTCCTGAGGGAATTCTGCACCTAAAAATTCTACATGTTTTATTTCTCTAAATAACACAATATAATCACACCATTTTCAATTATTTTGGTAATTTATTTCAAAATAGACATACTTGCTGACAGGTAACAATACAGAAAACAAAAAAGATTCAGGACATGTTTTTTGACCAGTAGATTCCTTATTAGACATATTAGCCCATCTATATGGCAATACTAATATTTCCTTGTATGTCAGGCACAGAAGACTTTTAATGATATGTCTACACAGCCAACTTGGGCGTGCAGGGCTCAGTCTGCAGGGCTGTTTTCATTGCTATGCAGACTTCTGGGCTCAGACTAGAGCCGGAGCTCTGGGACCCTCCCACTCTTCAAGGTCCTAGAGCAGGGGTGGCCAACCTGAGCTTGAGAAGAAGCCAGGATTTACCAATGTTTATTGCCAAAGAGCCATGGTAATATGTCAGCAGCCCCCTCCCCTCCCCGCCACTCCCAGTGCCTCCCACCCACGTGCAGCCCCGCCAATCAGCACCTCCCCCTCCCTCCCGATCAGCTGTTTCATCTTGTATAGGAGGCTCTGGGGGAGAGGGGGAGGAGTGAGGGAATGGGAAGGGGTGGAGTGAGGGCAGGGCCTGTGGCAGAGCCAGGGGTTGAGCAGTGAGCACCCCCTGGCACGTTGGAAAGTTGGCGCCTGTAGCTCCAACCCCTGAGTCGGTGCCTATACAAGGAGCTGCATATTAACTTCCGAAGAGCTGCATGTGGCTCTGGAGCCACAGGTTGGCCACCCCTGTCCCAGAGCCTCAGCTCCAACCCCAGTCTGGAAGTCTACACAGCAATGAAACAGCTCCGCACCCCAAGGCCTGCGAGCCCAAATTGGCTGGCACAGGCCAGCCACAGATTTTTCTTTGCTGTGTAAACATATCCTTAGGAGTGAAGTTAGGCCATGATTTGACACAACACTTAAATATGTGCATAAAGTATCCCCATTGAAACTAAGGCTTTGCCAGATTGGGACCTTACTGGATGGCATAGCTAAGTAGTACTCAGCATGTGACAGTACAGTCACTGGTCTAGAACTGAAATTGCTGCAGACAATAGAGTAGAAGGGCAATGGGAGTGGAGGTTCCAGCATAGCAGTGCAGAATGCAGGCCACTGGCTGCATGGAGGTGGGGGATAATTCTATAGCCCCTGCCCCCTCCCCGGGAGGTGGATGTGGCAGTAATGCTGCACCTCACCCTGACACAGCACAAGGGACGGGCCTGCCCCTGAAACACCCCAGGGCCATACCCATCCGCTCTGGGGGCACTGCGATAGTGAGCGAGAGGGACAGAGTCTCACATGCATGTCCAGCCCTGCCGCGTGATCCAGGGGTGGGGCAAGCAGGCTCTGTCCAGCAGGATCCAACTGGTGAGGGGCTTAGTGTGGAGGGATCCAGGTGTAGGGTGAGAGGGTTCTGTGTGGGGCAATCTGGGTGTGGGTGGATTGGCGGGTAGTCTGGGTGTGGGGGAATTTGGATGTACAGGGGCTTGTTGGGGGGTTTTAGGTGCAGGGAGAATGGGACTCGGGTGGGTCAGCAGGGGAGTCTGGGTGTGTGAAGATGGGGCTTGGCAGGGCGGTCTGGGTGCAGAGGGCTCATCATGGGCATCCGGGTGCTGGAGGAGTGGGTCTTGTTGGGATGGGGGTCCGGGTGTAACCGGTTGGCGCTCAGTGGGGTTTGAAGAGGGCTCAGCATGGGTGGTCCAGGTGCAGGGAGGGTGGGGTGCAGCAGGGTGGGGACTCAACAGGGGTAGGGTCTGGATCCAGGGAGGTGGTCTGAGTGCGGGGGTGGTGTCTGGATACAGGGGGTGGGGCGTGGCGAGGCGGCAGGTGTGTGTGTGGGTGTGTGTGTGTGAGGGTGGTGGATGCATGGGGGTTGGGCGGATGGCGTGGTAGCTCCTTATTTAATGATCCCTCCCCGGCAGTTAGGGAGCAATGGGTGCTGGGAGCAGCAGGGTTGTGTGCAGAGCTTCTTGCAGCCAAAGGAGGTTCCTAGGGGTGGGTCTGACCCAGCCCCAGGAGTGACCCATGCACTCCTGGGGCTGGAAGTGCATGGAAGAGGAAGAGGAAGTCCTGTCTCCTTACCCAGCCCAGCTGGGGCTAGCAGCTGTAGCCTGGTTCACCATTGGAGCCACTGGCTGGGACATCCCCAGTCTTGCCCCTCTGTGACTCTGGGCACACTGCGATAGCATGCATGAGGGACAGAGTCTCGCATGCCCAGTCACGGCCCCTGAGTGGTGATTTATGTCTCCCCTGGTTGCTCTTGATGTCTGAACTAGACCTTGCTCAGGAGCATTTCCTGGGAGGAGTGCATGAATCAATTATTCTGCAGGGAAAGAGTAAAATCTGCAGGGAGGCATTAATTCTGCACTTGCGCAGTGGCACAGAATTCCCCCAGGAGTAAAAAAGGCTCAGTGTAGACAAGACCTTAATGAATGTGTATATCATGTTGAGAACCTATAATATCTATGCACGGTATTATAATCCTCCTGTGAGCCTCTCCCCCCATTTTCCTTGTTTTACATCTCTCAACTACAAAGTCCTGTCTTCTGGCTACCAGCCTCACAGGGAACAGAATGAATCTCCCTTTGGAGCCATCTGTGGTGGTCTTTAGTTGGAGAGGTTCGCTGGTGAGAGTGCCACAATGTTCTGCCTCTCCACAGGCCTGAAATATTTGTTGCTTCTGTGGTATTCTTAGCCCTGGCAACAAGATACTGGCACTTGTAGGATCACAGATGAGGTGAGTTGGGCATTGGGCCCTGGCCACGTGGTGTCTGAGATACATGTATAGAGGAGCAAATGCCACCCAGGCAATATTGTCATTTGCAAGCATTAGGCTGTTCACAAACAGACACAATTTAAAAACTCCTACTCTCACCTAAGCATGCTATTCAAATCCCTGACAGGATAGACTTTTTTTTATCCTATTAGACATGTCTCTCCCCCACACCACTCTCCTGGATAATCGCTGCCAGATTGGAATTTGGTTGATAAGCATCCATACAATTAATCTCTATAAGAACAACAAAATTAGCTGTCTCCCTTCCTGAGGTATGCATACTCTTTTATCCCAACACCTTTCCTAAAAGGTCTCTTAATTTATTGGAAGAGCTCCTGTCTGAATGGGGGGTCCCTAGCCTTTTGCCAGAGGTCTTATCCAGCTCATCTCCTTGATGCACAAATGCACAGGTAGCTGTTGGAGAAGAGGCTTATTATAGGCCACAGCAATGCTCTGAGTAGTGGTTTCTGCCACTAGTGCTTTAGTTAGGCTTGCTAGTAAACAATACTTTGCACTTACCTAGCATGCATGCCTTACTATTATCACTTACTTTTTTTATGTTGCAGTAGCACCTAAGGGCCCAGTTATAGACGATGCTGTACAAACAGTCCCTCCATCTGAGGCTCTCAATGTACTTTATAGACACGTAATTCTTCCAAGACCCCTCTCAGGTAAAATAGGTGTTTATTTCCACTTTGCAAAGGGTGAAAAGGAAGCGCAGAGATTGCAACTTGTACATAGTCATACAGTAAAGTAGATATCAGCTGGGTACTGTAACTACTTAACCGTGATTCCTATCTGTTGTTTGCCACCCCCAAACATCACTGCTCATACCTTTTTATTTGTAGGTGTGGTTTCTGCTGGTATCTATAATATCTTGCTCTTTTATAGCACCTTTCATCCATGGATGTAGCTCACCTGGAAAGGGGCATGCCCAGCAAACTACTTCAGTATTCGAATGTTGTTTTATAGGACATTACCCCTATTTATTCCTTGGTGCATTTTCCTTTCTCCCAGATTCTGGAATGCTCAGATGTTTTTTAGAAACATCCAAAAATGGGTGTTTGGTGTGGGAAGGGAGGAATCTCAAAGTAAACACTTCCTCAGAGAGCCATTTTATTAGTGAGGAGAATGCAAGAACAGCAGGCCATATAGGGGTATAGCAAGGTTTTTTCCATTTTCTCATGGAAATTTCTAACCGCTGCGTGTACTTCACTTTGATACATTTACACTTTTTACAATAATTTTTTTCTTTATCCATGTCAGTGATATTACCATAATGCAGGAAGTGGTGCCACAATATCACCTAGCCTCTTTAATTAAATATGTACACGGTGCATGTCTAGCACCTTCAGATCAGTTATCTGCCCAGAATTTTAAATTTTCACCTGTGGGAATAAAGTACTGGAATCATTTAGACGTGTCTGACTAGCAGATGGAGAGGATTCAGAGGCTGGGTATTGGATGGCTGAGATTCTGTGGCCTGCATTGTGCAGGAGGTCAGACTAGATGATCATAATGGTCCCTTCTGACCTTAAAGTCTATGATATAGAGGCTTATACTTACCTTTTAGAATGCTAATGTGAATCCAGCCGAGTCTGTTGTGACTGAAACAGACTATGTGAAATGACTCAGTGGTGGCAGTTCCTATCCCAATGGATAGGTACTTATCTCATGAACACTGTTCAGCCACTATCTCAAAATCATTAATTATCCTCTTTTGCTTGCAGTCTTAGGGCATGGCTACACTTGCAGATGTAGAGCACTTTGAGTTAAACCAGCCTTCGGAGAGTGCAGTAGGGAAAATGCTGCAATCTGTCCACACTGACCGCTTCAAGCGCACTGACGTGGCCACATTTGTGGCACTTGCAGTAGCATTGGAAGCGGTGCATTATGGGCAGCTATCCCAGCATGCAAGTGACTGCAGTGTGCTTTTAAAATGGGAGGGGTGGGGTGGAGTGTGACAGGGAGAGTGGTGTGTGTGTGTGTGTGTGTATGTATGGGGGGAGAGAGTGGGTTTTTGGGGGGCTGAGAGCATGTCAACATGCTGTCTGGTAAGTTCAGACAGCAGCAGACCTCCCTCTCCCCCCCCCGCCTCTCTCTCTCTCTCTCTCTCTCTCTCTCACACACACAGCATTCCACAGTAAAGGCTTGCATGCCAACTGTCAGAAAACAGAACTTAAGGAGATTATGGGACGTTTCCAGAGGCCGATCAGAGCGCAGTAACGCAACACCTCATTTGGACTGATGCCCACGCATTGTAGCTGAGGCGCAGCAAACGTTATTCCTCTCACCGAGGTGGAGTACCAGCAGTGCTGTAGCCGCGGAGTCAGAGCGCTCTACGTGCCTTGCCAGTGTGGACGGGGAGTGAACTAGTGCGCATGGGGCTCCTTTATTGCACACTAACTGGCAAGTGTAGCCAAGCCCTTAGCAGAAAAGGCAAGAAGTCAGTAGTGAAGTTAAACTTCCCTTTCAGCTTCAGTGGTGGTCCCTCCAGGTCAGGGTTGAGTAGGGTGGGATTGGGGAAGCTAGCACTGCATCCTATACCTGTTCCGAGGATAAACAGTCACCCATGCTCTCAGTCCAGTACTATTTGTCAGCACTAAAGTATAATCAGGATTTTTTTTAAAATGAAGTGAGATTTCATTCTTGATAGAAAATGTCTGTTTTCCCAGTGGGTTTTACATTGGGAAGGTGAAGGAACTGGAGGGGGGGGAAGGGGTTCCATCCTTTGGATCCCCTGTCTGACTTTGCTGTTACTTGTTGTGGGGAGGGGGTGGAATTCCTTTTTCATGTTAAGTGCAGATTTATGGGGGAGGCAGAGAAGGAAAATAGGGCACTACTAACATTTAAAAATATTAACCAGAGAGGAAATTAAGACCTTTGATAAGTTCAGAGACATCAGGGAAGGTGGCAATATCACATAGCCCCTCCGACTCCCTGAAAATCCACTGAGTAGGATTGAACCTGATGGTTAAATGGCTTAAAGGATTACTGGATTACTAGGAGATGATTAATTATTCATATGAACGTTGGTTCACTTGGGTGTACAGTCAGTATTCTGTGGTTCCTGTTGTAATTAAAGTCCAAACAACACTTCAGAATGTTGTAAAAAGATCTGGGCCTCATCTCCTTCTCTATCTCCTTAATGGGGATAGAGAGTCTCTCCTGCTGTTTTTCCTTTCAACGTGTTAACCTCTTCCACCCTCTGGTTTCTGTTTTGTGACCACCAACCTTCTGCTTGAGAGGGGCTGAAAGACACTGTGTTCAATATCTATCAATATCGCTTCCTTAATGGTAAGGAAAAGTGCAGCCTTCCCTTACCATTTGGGGCTGAGAACATTGTCTCCAGACAATTCTGAGCACCCTACAAAAGAGATGGTGACAGGATTGGGAGCAGGAATCAAAATCATATCTCCTGCAAGCATTTAAATTCAGCATGGGATTGCTGGAATCCCATATTTGCCCGTCCCCTCTGCTTTTTGAAATTTCCCTCAGAGGGAGTATCATGTTCATAACACTTGCCCAGCAGCCAGGGGCGGCTCTAGTAATTTCGCCACCCCAAGCAGGGCGGCACGCCGCGGGGGGCGCTCTGGCGGTCGCCGGTCCCGCGGCGCCAGTGGACCTCCTGCAGACGTGCCTGCGGAGGGTCCGCTGGTCCCGCAGCTCCGGCAGACCTCCCGCAGGTACGCCTGCGGCTGCTCCACCAGACCCGCAGTACCAGCGGATCCTCCGCAGTCATGCCTGTGGGAGGTCCGGTGGTCCTGCGGCTCCGGTGGACCTCCCGCAGGCATGACTGCGGAAGGTCCGCTGGAGCCGCCTGCCGCCCTGCCGGCAAAATGCCGCCCCACACGCGCGCTTGGCATGCTGGGGTCTGGAGCCGGCCCTGCCAGCAGCACTGATAGGAGCAGCAGCAGCTGTAGAGAGAGACTGTTGAGGGACCTGGTAAATTTCACTCTACTGCTACTCCTGGGTGACGAAGAAAGACTGATGTGCAGAGTAGCATGTGTGATCTGTTGCTGGAGCTGCTCCTTCAGGGAAACGAGAGACAGACTACTTGTTAGTATTAAGAGGCTCAACGGGACATTGCCTGTCTCCTTAAACCTCTGCATCTCTCTCATAAAACTGAATGACATGACAGAGCAGTGTATGGTATGTTGGGGTGAATTGCCTTCTACTGTATTATGTCACGAGTTTTTAAATAAAAAACAGGACATGATTCATATTCCAACTTCACATCACTTAAAAATTTCCCTTATGGCTTAAATCGGATTTGGTGCTTCCTTCTTTTGTGTTGCTGTCAGCGCTAAATGGCTTCCCTCTTTCATTCCAGAGATATTTCAGTAGTAGATGAAGTAATAGCTATAATTTGAAAAGTGCTGTGGTATGCTTCTGAATGAATGCTAAATAAACAGTAAATTGTGAATGGTACATCAGTTCATGTACAGTAGGACCTAGTTGTATCACATGCTCTTTAGTGTCAATAGTGGAGCACAAACCAATTCTGAGAGTCAGTATGTCCAGTACAGACACATCCACCTGGTTCAAGACACTTCAGATTATTCTAAACGTGGATGCCTGCTTGCCTGGGGATATGGTCTGGAATGGTGTTTCACTGCCAAGCCTTTCCTTAACCACAACATGGGGGAAAAACCTCTAAAAGCTGAACTTCCATAAATAAAGTTGCTGCATCAAACACTGGTTAGCTGATATGTCACCACTGCTGGCAGAAGTGCCTCTTACGGGAGCACTCTTTCTTGTGATAACATCATAGTTGATGTTCAAAACCCAGTACAGCTGCTGGTAAGTCAGATTTTTCAGAGTGATGAGGTCCACTCACTACAGTGGTGCCTCCTGCTGACCATCATGGGGATTAGTTCTGCCAGCCAGTGCGCCCTCTCCAGGTGATGCCTCTCCCATCATCTTCTCTGCCTGCAGACCTGCTTCAGTCCAAGTCCTCTTCATAACTCGGCCCTCTGGCCTAGTCACCATCTATATTTCCCACTTCCAGGATGGGTACTACTGTTCAGTAGTCAAGCCATTTCCCCAGTGGTGAATGGGGGGACCTGGGCCCACCCAATACTCTGGGTCCTGACCCAGGGACCCTGCAGATAGCAGCCTCCTGCTGTGTCTCCTTAACTTCCTTCAATGGTGCTTCAATTCACTGGGCCACTTCCCGGTGGCCCCAACACCTTCTTTTCCCTCTTCTCAGGGCATTCAGTCAGCAAGTCCCAGCAGCCAGCCAGAAGAAGCTCCTTGTTCCCCTGGTCCCTTCCAGCAATGGTTCTGTCCCAGGTGCTACCTTTGCTGCAGCCTGCTGGGAGCACAGTTCTCACTCCCTAGGCTCCCCGCAGCAACTCACTCTCCTCCGCCCTGTATTCTTTCGGTACTAGCTCTCTGGGCCCTGATTGGCTGCTCCATGCAGCCTCCCTCCAATTGTCTGCTTCCTGTGCAGCTTCCCTAGGCTGCTATGAGGACTCACTTCCCCTGCTTCTTTCTGGGAGGGGGCGTGGCAGGCCTCCCCCAAGGCCTCCATTAACTCCTTCCACTTGGGTGTGTGATGAACACTCCATCGCACCCCTACAGACCTGCCAAGTCTATTTTTCCCCCTTTCCACTGCCATATTGCCCTTTCTACTACTAGCCCTGCCTTTCCCCCCCCGATACCTGTCTCAAGGTTCATTGCAGAGGGATTTCATAGGAAATCAGAAAATCATTTGTATTTAACAATAACAAAAAAGGCAAGGCACTATAGTGTTTTTAAAGTCCTCATCTTCTGTTTCCCTAACTTCTCTCATAATTTAAATGATCCAGATTTAGATTACCCAGACTCTCTCACAAGACTTAATTCGAACCAAATATTTTTCTCCCCTTTTCTGAAAAACACCTCACATTTCTGAGCTATCAACAATGCACTCTGAAATTTGTTAGGCTGACTGCTAGGGACCACGCTGGAATTTTTGTCAGAAAGCAAACACTCCTGAGAAGGAATAAATGGTAATGGCTTTTTAAAAATTCCTGACTCAAGTCTAAGTCCTTAAGATGTCATTACTGGTTTCTAAGAACACAGTATTGTTGAAAACCGCTTAACTTTCTTATTGACATTTTCAGGGTTAATGAAATCCTTAAACTAGGGTAGTACTAATAGGCATTCCGCCTTCCCATTTCTTGGGGCTTATTGTCATGAAAAAGAGAATAGGACTAATACTGAAAGTATGGCATGTCAATGTACATATTTATTTTTGGATTTATATACATGACATCTAGCTAGCTCTCTGCTCCCATAAACACAATCTGCTCTCCACATTGCGCTTTTGTAACAGCATAACTTTAAAATGGAGTGGCATCTGGTTCTGAAGTTTGTACCTGAGTGTATACAGTTACATGAAATTTATGCAAAAATATAATTAGGCAGGCTTATTACCCCTCCCCCCAGTTAGGCTGTTGGGTGGATTATGTCACTAAACATCCTCCTTTAAGGTTCAGTAGCATATTATAGGAAAGAGCTGGCATCCCTCCCACCCATCCCCCAGATAATCAGTACTCAGGTATTTTGCAGGAGTGGTATAACAAAATATTTATTTCTGGAGCACCACATTTAATCATCGATCTATGTTGTTAAATTGCCACAGAAGTTACTTCTACAGGCTTGTGAACCAGAATGCTCAGAAAGACCACAAATCTCTCTGCCTTCACAGCAAAAAGTAAAGCATAGCCACTTCTTTGATCTAGCCATCCCAAATCAGTACAAGCATATAAAAGCTATATTTTGAGGTGATGGAGAGGTACAGAAATCTATCAAAGTGTGATTTGGAATGTAAGGTACTTGAAAACTACAGTAATGAGCACAGTAAAAATATTTGGAAGACTAAATTCTGTCTAAAGAAAAAATTTCCAGTCTCTGTACAGATCCACATAGACTATTTTGCTACATGCTCTATTTTTAGAGAGTTTAGATGGTAAAATTAAGAAACCTTTGCACAATTTTTTAAGAGTATTTACTGCTCAAAATGGAAATGGCAAACTGTTCATTTAAAAAGAGTGAAACCCTAATTGTTGCTATATTGACTGTGCTTCTGTAACTTTGACAAATCAGGAGCCCTGTCACATCCTTGGGGAAAGCGAGTTTGCCAAAACAGGACAGCTAAATTCAGGAAGAGGGGGCTGCACAGATTAATACTGGCCGAACATCCCACAAAAGCAGGTGGTCTGTGTACAGACGTACTAGTCCATTTAATTTGTTTCTTTGTTTGTAAATGTCGGATTTATTTAGTATTCTCTAATATGTGAGGCAGTCTTGATAAATAAGAGAGCCTTATGCCCTCTTTTTGCTTGAGGTTTATTAAAGTGTTTGTTATAGCCAAACACGCACTTTCTGTCTCTCTCCCAATAGTTATGGTGTGCTGCTTTGGGAACTGCTAACTGGGGAGGTACCATTCCGAGGAATTGATGGTCTAGCAGTTGCATACGGAGTTGCCATGAATAAACTTGCCCTTCCGATCCCATCCACGTGCCCAGAACCTTTTGCCAAACTCATGGAAGGTAAGAGCCAATTGCAGTGGAAGATATAGTGTTTATATATTTTTCTTGAGTGCTTTCCATGAGTGCCTATTTTTGTAGGTTTCAGTAGCTCAGACCACAGAATTAGATGGTTTTTCTCAGTGGACCATGTTATTACAGAAGCCATGCTAAGTCTGCTATGACAGTTACTGTATCATAAGACCTCTAGGCTGCAGAAATAAAAGCTTTGAAGTGCTGTGTAGTCAAAGCGCCAGCGCTGGGAGAGAGCTCTCCCCAGCGCTGTCCGTACTCCACCTCCCTGTGGGGAATAACGGACAGCGCTGGGAGCCGCGCTCCCAGCGCTGGGGCTTTGACCACACTGGCACTTTGCAGCGCCGCAGTTTGCAGCGCTAGAGAGGGTGTGTTTTCACACCCTGCTGCAGCGCTGCAAATTTGTAAGTGTAGCCAAGCCCTTTGTGAAGAGGGGAAGGGGATGTTCTTGTCATCTTGCAGTCTTGATTGTGGGTGATGAGCTTACACCAAACCTCCAGATCTGTGCTCAAGGTTCTGGGGCTCTGTGCCCAGCCACAGCTGTGGGCCTCAGCCCCTGGCTGAGGGTCTGCTCCCGACTCCAGCTGTAGCCCCAGCTTCTGTCCCCTTGCCCCTGTCTGGGTTCCCGCCCCTCCTGAAGCCGCAGCCCACTCCCAGCTCTGGGGTGGGGGGCACAGACAGGGGTAAGGGAGGCACGAGGTAAAAAGTTTTGGGGACCACTAGTCTAGTGTATTGAACTCTTGGCTGGGGATCAGAAGGTTGGCGTTCTATTCCTGTTGTGCCATTGACTTGGTGAGCCACATTAATGTATTTTGTAATCAATGGAATAGTACTTGCTTGCAGTATTGACACAATAATTGAAATGAATGCTATCTGCAGTACACTGGTGGTGAAATGGGCCTGGTATGTGACTTTTGACGAGTCACTTATCTCACAAAGGGTGGTTGTTAAGCTTAACGTGTTTATAGTACTCTCAAAATGTAAAGTTCTATATAGTACTAGTGCTAAACATCATCTGTATCCCCATCAATCTGGTAATGTCATACTCAAATTTTGTGGGGGATTTAATCATGACTTTGACATGCTAAAAAGACCCAGGTGGTTGAGGGCTTGTTTTTGTTTTTTTTGTTTTGTTTTTTTTTAAAACCGTTTCCAGAGCTGAGTTTTATAGTACGAATATAGTACTAAAGGAAGGAATGCAATGTAGGGTGCAATTCAGGTGATGGCCCAGATGGGTTCTCTGGCTATTTTAACTCTGCAAATGTCCCCTGAGCCATCCACTCCAATCCAGTTCTTAATTTTTATCAAAATATGTATATAGAATTCTAAAAGAATGCTTAGAACTTCTATTTTGTGCCTTTATAGCTGAGGCTCTCATAGCGCTTTACAACCATTAAAGAATTAAACCTCACAACCCTCCCGTGAGTCTGGTAGTATTACCTCCACTTTACAGATGGGGGAAACAGAGGCATAGAGAGGTGAAGTGATGTGTTTGATTTTTGTGGCAGAGCTGGAAATAAACCCAGTTTACTGATTCCCCCTGTTAGTGGGATAGACTTGCCTTTGATTTAAGTAGGTGTCACTGAGAGGTTTGTCTGCTTCCGGAATACTATTGTCTTTCTCTGTCCTTTGATACAGATTACAAACACAGTTCAATTAAAAATCTAGAATTCTGCATAATGGTTTGCTAAAACAATAAGCCATAGGATTACAAACAATAGAATTGAAGATATAGTACATGCATCTGCATTACTACAACTATGACTGTAAGTGACCATCTGGTTACGAAATTGGGAGCAATTTGTCAGGTGGATGTGGTTACCAAGAAACTACTGTAAATGAACACTTGAAAGTATAGTAGCCACTAAGGGTGGAAACAATGTAACTTGTTAACTGAGATTCCCCTGGTTAGATACACAGGACATGCTATGGGAACAATGGGAATCAGATTGTATGCCAGTGAATTTAAGTACAGCACAAAATGCAGTGCAGCAAGCTCTGTCTAAAAGAGCTAATGACAACATCAAGCAGTCATAGTTCAGTGCATTTTATACTGACAGTGTTTCTTAGGAGAAGGGAGTCAGTTTCTTAAAATCAAACGTTGGTGTTGGTGGAGTGGAAAATATTGGAAGGTGTGAAATAAAGTCATATGCTCTATATTTCAGCCCAATACCATAGAGCAACCACCACTTCCACTTTTGAATGTTAGCTTCATGATATCCAGGGAGAACAACTGGAAGGGAATAAGAAAACAATCACTTTCCTCCCCCTTTGTCAGAATTGTTTGTCAAAAACACCATTTCCCTTCCTGGTGAACTCTGGTTCCCCTAATGCTGATTTTGCTTTTGAATTACTGCCCTGGTGGTCTTTACTGAGATGACAAACATGAACTTGCCCTCTTCAGAGAAAAGATTTGTAAGTTACAACTGTGCTCATTAGTGCAGATAATGGCAGCTCTAGGCCTGGGAAAATAAAAGCCATGGACCACCTGCATCGTTATCAAGCTTACTCACTCATGCACTTGGCTGGCTGCAGCACTTTGTTTTACACTGGGTCATGTTTGCTTTGCCATTCTTAAAAGCTGGGATAGAGGGGCAGGGATTATGCCCTTGACAATTTTTCTGTATCGCCCATCGTCACTAGTTGGTCAGCAGCAGGGAGGCTACGAAGCAGTTTTGGACGTCCCTGGTTCTGCACATAGATATAAGAAGCATCTTGTGAGCCATAAAAAATGTTTGTTCCTGTGTTGCTTTTGGGACCCAATCAGATGCCTAAAGAACAGCATCCTGATGCACAAAATCTCAGTATCAAAATTCCCAAATGGAGAATTGCAATAATTTCAAAATTAAAAAAATAATAATGCAAAATCAGAATCCCAGCAGAGTCGAAAAGGATAAGAAATAGGAGTTCAGATTAATCCCTGGTGTAATTGTGTTAAATTAATAGAATTATTGCAGGGATGAATTTGGCTCGTGATGTCCTCTAATCTAAATGGCAATTTTAAAATTATAAAGCATCAGTAGAATATTAATGTTCTTAGAATGTTCTAAACTTCCTTTTTTTTCCTTCAAAAAAGCAAGCAATATTCCACTTTTTTGCACAATTTGCACAACTTCCCTTGGCCATGTGGGAACCCCGTGCTTCAGCCCCTCCAGGTACTGGTTGGAAGGGATGGTTACATTTACACATTGGGAAGGCCCTCTGCATTACAGCATGTGTATCTGCAGCTGTGGGGGGTTGAGGTTGTTGTACTCTGCCACCTCTGGGACTATGGTCATGTGATAGGCCTTTCCTATCTGACTTCTTGTTGGGGATTGGCATGCAGGCGTTCTCTAGCATTAAAGGGAATAAGTGTATTGCTCAGGCAGGAATCTGCGAAGACTGCACTTAGAAGACAATATGAAGACTACAGTAGGAGAAAAAATGTAGAATGAAAAACTGACATTTGCTGAGGAAGGGGGCCTACATTTGAGGTGAGGGGGTTGAACGATTGGGATTTTCCTGGTCATGAGAGTTTCAGATCATCCACTTAACATGATGGTATTTTTAAAAGCAGGATCTTGGGAATTTAAGAGTTTGTGACTTTATTATACACCATTCTTTATTTAATATCTCTGGTCCACATTACCGTAGCACCTGAGCATCTTTTATATACTGTTGCCTGTTAGCAGCAGCTAAGAATTGTACATGTGGTAAGATGGTGCCTTAAATTCTGTATTTTGGGAGCTATATAATAGAATAATTCACTGCATTTTGAGTTCACTTTTTGAAACGTAGCAGCTCAAATCTGGTTCAGATTAAGTGGAAAAAGTTACTTGTTCTTTGCTCATCTAAAACAAACACACACCACACAACTGGGTGTCAAGGACTGACTGTGTCTGCCTGGGACGAGAATAGCAAGGTATATTGCAGATCAGAATTGAAGATATATAGGATCCATCTTCACTGCAAGGTTAGCTCAGGCTCTTACTCAGTTGTTGCCCCTCACCTCCCTTTCATCCACACAATCAGCCCTCTTACCTGAGTTAGGTGGTTCTTTCTACCTCAGCTAGCTGGCATAGCTGGTATGGGTTAGAGCCCAGCTTTGCTTTCACTCAGACTGGTAACCTGCCCACTTTGCAGTGAGGTTGCAGGCTAAATCACAAGAGTGCTGATAGTCCTTCAAGCCTTCTCACAATTCCTTCTGTGTGCAGGAGGACAGATGAGTTCTCCTACAACTCACTGGAAAATAATCCATAGAGTGGCTCTAACTGCAGCACAAAGAGCTATGAGACATGCTCATAGAAGTCCTAGCAGCACACATGGGGGAGCACAGCACCAGTGACGACACAATAACTTGGGTATGGCTTTGTATTGTGGTTGCTCACACCCAATCTAGGCTAACTTAAGTACCATTCATCCAAATTAACTCTCCAATGAAGTGCAGAAGAAGCTAATACTAACCCTTGCTTCTCTATGCCAAGCTATGCTCTCACAGCAAAACCAGTCTCTGCTCCATAACCAATTAGAGTTTAAAGCAAAGTATTTGGGGGAAATATTTATGCTGTGTGGTTTTTAACAAGCTTGGTAGTGTAGTTATCTATAAATTGAGTCAGTCTCTAACAATATTTTAGTTAGTTACCATCTATATTTCAGTAGCATTTAGAAGCCACCAAATCAGGACATATTTAAAATGACAGTCCCTGCCCCAAAGAGCTTAGTCTACAAGAGAAGACATGAGGATGACGTTGGGGGATGGGAGAGGCAGGGTAACAAAAATGCGATAGTGCACAATTCTTAGCCAGTCAGAAGGAGTAAACACAACTTGCCACCTGCTTAGTCTCTAACCTACTTATTCTGATTAACAACTTGCTTGCCTTTGTCCTTTTTTAGACTGTTGGAATTCTGACCCACACTCACGACCATCTTTCACCGATATACTAGACCAACTCACTACCATAGAGGAGTCTGGCTTCTTTGAGATGCCCAAAGATTCCTTCCACTCCTTGCAGGAAGACTGGAAGCATGAGATCCAGGAGATGTTTGATCAGCTCAGAGCCAAAGAAAAGGTAAAAAGGGAACAACATTCCACTCTCATGTTATCTTGTACTGTGATTTTTGTCTGGTTTCGCAGCCTAAACAGGTGGTATCTTTGTGTGTTAGTTTCTTTTACTGGCATTTTTAATATGTACATAAAGGGGTTGGAATGGGAACAAATTAGGTTGTAGTACTCTTCCGTGCTATGTCCACACTTAAACTCTGCCCGCTTGTGACATCAAAATGAGAGTCCAGTCACAAATATTGAAGATTTTCCATAATATGATAGTCCCTCTCCATTTTTCCATGTGTCACCTGGCAGTGAAATTGTTAACAATCATGACAAATACATTATCATTAGGCTTAGATGTCAACACCCAAATAATATGGAAGAGGCAGTTCACATTCTCAGAGCTGTTGTTTCTGGCTGCCTGCAAATTCAAGCAAACATCAGAATTGGTTACACGATGGTCACCTTTTCATGATTTTGGTCACAACCCACAAGGGCTAGAGACTTACATTTTTTAAATTATATTTCAGATACTGGAGCGCAAGGTACATCTGCCAAGCCAGTTTGACTCTTTGTAGGGAATTAGCTCAGCTCATCATGTACTTGGGAAGCTTTTAAAAATGTCAGTATGCCTGTTTTTTTAGGGGTCTCTTGATATAATCATGCTAGTAATAGTATTGACCTCTTTCTTTCACAAATCATACGAGTTTCCCACTTGAGTGATTTAGTTGATATGGCACAAAATTTTGCAGTGCTGTTCTAGGTGTCAAGTACACATGTACACTTAAAATGTACTGGATTTGGCCTGCACCATATGGCCTGCAGTGTCAGTAACCAGATTGTGACACATGGAGCCTCTAATCTGTGTCCTCCCCAGGCTCTAGACTGTAGGGATTGCCAACAGGCAAGAGCAACAATAAAGACAAAATGGAAATAACCTCAGAGGATGGATCAGTGAGAAGAGAAGTTCAAGTAGACAGAGCTGTTGTACCCTGATTTGCCCCCCTCCCCATAGCAGGAGTTCTCCATGTGTCTGGAACTGATGCAGGGCCAGAGGAAAAAGAAACACAGCTGGTGGCTGGCTCGCTAAAAAGCTATCTGCCTTTCATATACTTTTCTTTATGGTCTCTGCTGCAAATAGTCACTGGAGCCACTGAAGCATCTGTCTCCCAGCTACTCCCTACCCTGTTTTCTCTGTTTTCCTGGAAGACATCAGCAGGTCCCTTTGCCTTCCCTTTTCCTCCTTCCCCTTCCCCATAGTGGTATTGCGCTGTCTAGTAAGTGTAAGAGAAACACTGGGTGATTGAGTGTGGCAGCAGACTAAGTGGAGACAGCATTGGAGGGTAGTAAGGACAAGGGGATGGACAATGTCCACCACCAAAAATAAAGGCTGCTCAGTGAATGGGGGTGGAGTTCTCGTCAGAAAAGTGGAGTACTATCTGAAAAGTGAACATAAACTGCAGCAGCTCTGTTACTGCCCTCGTAGAACATCTGCTTACTATGGTCAGTATAAGAAGAGGGGAGGAAGTCCCCATCAGTGTATTACAATGGAGTGACTTAATACGTCCAGCAGTTGGGCTGGTGGATATATGCCTAACCAAGGTTAAGGGAACAATGAGCTTATCTATAATGAAAGTGTCACTTAAAGGTCAATTTGCTTTAGGCTCAAATGTTAATTTAGGGGTTGAGGGAGAAAGAGCTCTTTTAAAAAAAGACAAAACAACAAACAAGCAAAAAAACCAACAACCCTTAATGTGAATAGGAGTGTGTTCAGAACTTTTTTTTTAAATTACATGAACTTTTTTTTACATATAAGCACTTCCTTCTGATGGTGGTGTCTGTTGGTACACGTGGTACAACAGCATTATGTTAGTGCTGTAGAGGCAGAAAATGAAACAGCTCTGATTAGTCCAAGTTCAGTGTCCAGTCTTAGTGATGTGCAAACAGTAAACAAAACCACCAGTTATGAGAATTAAATTTAAAAAAATTTAAATGTGTAGTTTTTCTTAAATTGATAATTTTTTCAGAGCAAGAACTGTTTGTACAGTGCATAGCACAGTGGGGGCCCCAATCCTGATTGGAGCTTCTGGTGCTACTGTTAGGGTAGGTCTATACTTACCTGCCGGGTTGACGCGTAGCGTTCGACTTCTCGGAGTTCGAACTATCGCATCTAATCTAGACGCGATAGTTCGAACTCCGAACGCGCTCCCGTCGACTCTGGAACTCCACCACCACGAACGGCGGTGGCGGAGTCGACGGGGGAGCTGCGGACTTCGATCCCGCGGCGTCTGGACAGGTAAGAAGTTCGAACTAAGGTAGTTCGACTTCAGCTACGCTATTCGTGTAGCTGAAGTTGCGTACCTTATTTCGACCCCCCACCCTAGTGTAGACCAGGCCTTAGAGAAGTAAAAATATGAATCATCTATAGCATTCAGAAAAGGACATTTTGAAGAATACTTACTTTGACAACTAGTGTTTGTTTTTTAAATAAAGCTTATCATTAAGCTTGTAGGATGGTATTACAGATAACAGTGAGGTTACAGAAAAAAGAAGAAAAAGAAAGAGAGAGAGAGAAAATCAGTTTAAAAATCCATACAATTTAACAGGATGCTTCCAAACCAAAAGGAATTTAAACTTGAACTTTTCAACTTTTAGCTCTGCAGTGAAATTGACCAACTGGAGATAATTATTCTGTGATTTTTCTGAAACCTTTTGTCCTTGTGGTGAGAAGGAAGGAATGTGATGGGGAGAGCAAAGGATTTGGAGATCTCAGGAACAATTAATTCCAGTTGATCCGTTTCATCAACAAAGGGCAAGGTGAATAGTTAACTTTAAAATCCTCCATGTTCACAGGGATGCTGCACCCTAGCATGAGTTGATAGGAATGACCTCTATATAATGAACATTTAAAAGGAAACAAATAAACCTCACTTCATTTCTCTTGATAACATTATTGTGTAGATTTGTGTTAGAGCTCATAGACTCCATCTTTAACGCCAGAAGAGACCATCGTGATCATTTAGTCCAGGGGTCCCCAACGCGGTGCCCGCGGGTGCCATGGCACCCGTGGGGGCATCTAAATGTGCCCGCATCCTGGCCAGCGGTGGAGCATCCGCTGAAATGCCGCCGAATTTCTGCGGCATTTCGGCGGGGACGCCTCTCGATGACATCACTTGAGCGGCTCAGCCCACCACACTCTGGGGTTTTGGCTGCCAGCTCCTGCCAGCTGGGGTCACAGCCCGCTTCCAGTCTGGGGTTCCTTCCCCAAGGCCAGCAGCGGGTGCTGAGTGGGACCAGCGGCGGGACCCTGGCTGGCAAGGGGCCAGCAGCGGGAACCCCAGAGTGGCAGCAGGCTGAGCGGCTCAGCCCGCCCCGCATGCCATCAAAAATCGGCTCGTGTGCCACCTTTGGCACGCCTGCCGTAGGTTGCCAACCCCTGCTCTAATGTATCTATAGTGAGCAACCATATCTCCCCTCAGCCTTTGTTTTGTTAGGCTCATCAAACCAAGCTCCTTGAGTCTCCTCTCATAAGATAGGTTCTTCTTTGAGTGCTGTCCCTGTGGGTGCTCCACTCTAGGTAACGGTGCGTCCCGGCGCTGTCGATCGGAGATTTTCAGTACCAGTGCCTGGTTGGGGCGCATGCACCCCGATGGTATCTCCCGTCTAGTTGAAATCTTCCTGAGTGCGTGCGCCCCACACCCTCCTCAGTTCCTTCTCAACCATCCTCGGCTGAAGACGGGACTCGGAGCAGTGCTGCCTTCTCTTCCCTGATCTCTGTAGGAAACATAGAAATAATTATTAATTACTTCCCAGTTGTTTCCCTTCCTTTAGTATAGTTACTTAGTTTAAAAAAAAATCCTCAGGCTTGTCTCCCATTGAGACACTTTCCTCGCCCATCTCTAATTCACAATGCCAGGAGCTTCGGGTTTCAAAAGATGCATCTCCTGTCAGGACTCCATGCCATGGTCAGATGGTCACTCCCAGTGTGTGAAGTGCCTCGGGGACACCCACATCCCCGCAAAGTGCTAACACTGTGCGAGCCTCAAATCAAGAGCTCGTCGTGACAGGGATCTGCGCCTCAAGATCATCATGATGGAGAAATCCCTGCAGCCACTGTCGGAGACGGGAAAAGTGGAACCCGCTCCCACATGCTCCCCAGCCAGATCAGAACCAGTGGGGAGCGTCGCTTCACCCTCCCTGGAGCGGAGGCACGAAGCGGAAAAGTCTCACAAACGAGACTCTAACAAGGGTAAGGGGTCTCCGGCGAGATCCCTACCCCCTGTGCTGACAGCAGGAAAGACAGCTGCCTCAGCCTCTTTGAATGCCTCAGCTACTGCTCTGACAGAGCTGAAAGGCAGGGACCAGACTTCCCACGCTGGGAAGGCACTTACCCGTTCGGTCCCCTCAGCGCCGCAAACGGCTGTGGCACGGACACCTCGCTCCTCTGCGGCACTCAGGCACGCTGCAACACCGGCACCACGTACCTCGGCACCAGCAACAGCATCGGTGCTGACAGCGCATTCGGCACCGACACTAAGAACAGCCGCGCTGCTTTCAGCCTGGTCAATTTCAGCGCTGAAAGCAGCCGCGATCCTGCCAGCGCGCTCTGCCTCAGCAACAAAAATAGCTGCGGTGCCGACAGCGCGATCAGCCTCGGCACGGAGAACAGGGTCGGCACCCAGCCACTCTGCTACCCGTGCACTAGCCGCAGACCCCCTGCAGGGGGCGTCCAAGCACAATACAACAGGAAACTCTCTGTCACTCTCTCCTAGTAAACAGCTACAGCAGAGAGTAGACTTAGCTCAGCCTAGAGAGCAGGAACAACAGCTGCTCACTCAGTGACCTTTTAGTGCCACCTGAGCCTCACTCTCCACTCCTGGAAGCAGAGGACTCCTTCCTTGACCTGCCCACTTTCTCCACCTGAAATGGCTTTCACCGACGGTGACCTTGAACTGCAACAGCAGGCAGAGTTCTCCCCTCCTGCTTCTCCTCCACAGGCACCTTTACCACCTCAGGTCACAGCTCAAGTTCAGCAGCCTCCGTTTCCCTATGCTGCCCCTCCGTGGGTGATGCCTGGGTTCTCCTACCCCATGCCTTGGCCGCAGTGGTACCCGTGGCAGAATCCTCCTATCAATCACCTTCCTTCGGTACCTCAGTCTCCTGCTCCATCCACTTCCAGGGTGCCTGAACCCCCTCCTGAACCGGGGAGCTATGCACCATATCCTGATTCGCCTAATCCTAACTCTCCATCAGCCTCAGATGAAGCCATCCTCCCTCCACCTCCACAGACCGTGGACGACTGCAAACAGTTCCAAGAACTTTTTCGGAGGGTTGCGATCAGCCAGGGTATTCCCTTAGAAGAGGTTCAGGAGAAGCAACACAAACTCCTTAAAATCCTTCAACCGTCTGCGCCCTCGAAAATCGCGCTCCCTATAAATGAAGCACTCATGGAGCCAGCTGACACTCTCTGGCAAACCCCAGCTTCTCTGGTACCAACTTGCAAGAAGGCTGAGCGTAAATATTACGTTCCTGCAAAGGACGCAGACTTCCTATTCTCTCATCCACCACCAAACTCCCTTGTCATCGATGCACTGACACAGAGGACCAAACAGTCACAATATCGACCCACCCCTCAAGACAAAGACCTTAGACACCTTGATGTCCTGGGACGCAAGGTTTATACATCCTCTACACTACAGTTCAGGATTGCTAACTACTCTGCCCTCCTCGCCAGTTATGATTTCGATAATTACAATAAGCTTTTCGAATTTGCCTCCTACATACCAGAGGACAGAAAAGCAGACTTCAAATCAATCCTGTCTGAGGGACAGTTAATCTCCAGAACAGCCCTACAGGCATCTTTAGACACGGCGGACACAGCAGCCCGTACTACCGCAACTGCTGTGGTTATGCGCAGAACCTCATGGCTCTCTGCGTCCGGCATTCCTAAAGAACTCCAGACTAAAGTGGAGGATCTCCCATTTGACAAGGACAAACTCTTCTCCCAAAAAACTGACGAACTCCTCCATACCATGAAGGATTCCAAAGCAACACTGCGCACCCTGGGCATTCAACCATCTCTCCTCAGGAGACAGCGATACCAACCCTACCAAAGACCACGCACACGTCAGTACTATCGCCCTCAATCCAGACCGTACGACACAACTCGGAATCGTAATAGACCTCCCAAACGCAGACAAAATCAAAACCAAGCCACCACCTTCCGTCCACAGGGCAATAAACAACAGTTTTGAAGCTTTGGTCGAGGGTCTGCACGACCACCCCTTGATTCCACCACTTACTTTCCCATTTGGCCACCGCCTCCAGTATTTCCAACATGCCTGGCAGCGGATCACACAGGACCGCTGGGTCCTCGAAATAGTTCAGACCGGTTACTCCATCCCTTTTATTTCCTACCCTCCTACCCATCCCCCTTCCCTGTCCCTCTTCAGGGACCCCTCTCAGGAGCAATTACTTCGCACAGAAGTGGCTCACCTTCTGCAACTAGACGCAGTGGAGCCTGTGCCTCTGCAACACCAGGGGACAGGTTTCTACTCCCATTACTTTCTAATGCAGAAAAAGACCGGGGGATGGAGGCCTATATTAGACCTACGCTGACTGAACAAATTTGTGAGGACAGAAAGATTCAAGATGGTCACACTGGGCACAATAATACCCGCATTGGATCATGGGGACTGGTTCACAGCCCTCGACCTACAAGACGCTTACTTCCACATATCAATTCATCCAGCTCACAGACGCTTCCTACGATTCACAATCGGTCACGATCACTTCCAATACCGAGTTCTTCCTTTCGGACTCTCCACGGCTCCAAGAGTTTTTTCCAAGACCTTAGCCGTCGTTGTGGCTCACCTCCGCAAACACGGAATCACACTTTTCCCCTATCTAGACGATTGCCTCATCAAGGGCGACTCCTGTGGCGACACACTTCAAGCCACACGTCTCACCATCTCCCTCTTTCACAGCCTAGGTCTCCAAATAAACACCCAAAAATCCACCCTGATACCCACGCAACAGATAGAGTTCATTGGAGCTCATCTCGACTCAACCCAGAGCAGGGCCTCGCTCCCATATAACAGATTCCTCACTATCACACAGCTCATACGCACACTCTCTACTCGTCCCAGGACACAAGCAAGAATCTGCCTACAGCTCCTTGGTCACATGGCAGCTACCACCTTTGTGGTTCAACATGCCAGGCTACATATGAGATGCCTCCAGGGCTGGCTCAACTCCAATTTCAAACCCAGCAGACATCCCTTAGGGATGCTGCTAACTCCTCCTCCCAATGTTATAACTTCCCTACAATGGTGGACAAGTCCAGAAAACCTCTGTGCAGGGGTTCCCTTCCAGCAACGATCCCCAACGCTCATGCTCACCACGGATGCTTCCCTGATAAGTTGGGGAGCGCATCTAGGAGAACACAGAGCACAAGGTCGATGGTCTCCATCAGAGACGCATCTACATATAAATCTCCTAGAACTCAGAGCAGTGAGGAAAGCATGCCTTCACTTTCTTCCCCTTATAAAGAACAAATATCTGCGAGTTTTAACAGACAACATAGCATGTATGTATTACATAAACAGACGGGGGTGCCAGATCACATTCCCTCTGCATGGAAGCCATTCGACTCTGGAATTGGTGCATACAACATCGAATACAGATCATCGCCTCCTATCTACCAGGCTGCCACAACGCTACTGCCGATGCACTCAGCGGGCACTTCTCCACAGAACACGAGTGGGAACTGCACCCCACAGTACTCCAACACCTTTTCTCCCACTGGGGCACTCCATCAATAGATCTCTTCACCACTACCCGAAATCGAAAATGCCCCTGTTTTGCTCCAGGGCGGGATTCGGGACTGCATCCCTAGGGGATGTATTCCTCATTTCATGGAACAGTTACCTCCTGTACGCCTTCCCGCCTATCCCTCTACTACACAGTGTTATTCGGAAGATCGCGGACGACAAGGCCCAGGTCATCCTTATTGCCCTGGCTTGGCCTGGTTCCTTCATGGTTCCAAACCCATGAACTAGCTTGTTCCGAGCAAGTCCTACATGTCCTCCTGCACAGTAGGAGAGACTCCACCCGCAAAACCTACCTTCAGAAGTGGAAGCGCTTCGCTCTTTGGTGCTCACATAAACATTTAGCACCCAACAATGTGACCCTTCCTAACATTCTAGATTACCTCCTTGAACTAAAACAGGACGGACTTTCGCTTAGCTCCATCAAAGTGCACCTGGCGGCGCTTACCACCTTCCACGAACTATTGGATGGGTACTCGCTCTTTACACACCCCACCATTAAACGCTTTCTCTCTGGCCTGCAAAATCTCTACCCTGAAATTCACGCAACAGTGGCTACATGGAATCTTAACCTCGTTCTTCATGCTCTCATGAAACCTCCATTTGAGCCCTTGGCTACTTCCTCTGATCTCCATATGTCCATGAAGGTGGCTTTCCTAGTTGCCATAACATCAGCAAGGAGAGTTGGAGAAATAAGTGCCTTGATGGCCCACCCTCCATACACAATCTTCTCCAAAGATAAAGTCACTTTGAGACCGCATCCTGAATTTCTTCCTGAGGTGGTATCGACCTTCCACCTCAACCAACCTATATATTTACCAACTTTCTACCTCAAACCTCACAAAACGCCACAGGACGCAACCCTGCATACTCTCGACATCAGGCGAGCAATTGCCTTTTATTTAGACAGGACTAAACCATTTCGCAAGTCTCCACGACTTTCTTTCAATTGCCGAAAGATCAAAAGGCACGGCTATTTCTAAACAATGCCTATCCAAGTGGATCTCTGACTGCATCAGATCCTGTTACCGTGCAAAGAATCTTCAACCGCCTGAAGGCGTTAGAACTCATTCCACTAGAGCCATGTCGGCATCCATTGCCTTCCTACACAACGTTCCCATTCCCGATATCTGCAAAGCAGCTACATGGTCATCTGAACACACGTTTGCAAAACACTATGCTTTAACGCAAGACACCACGGCAGACACAATAGTAGGTCATACAGTACTATCTTCAGTACTCCCTGCCGTATCTCCAAAGTCCCACCAACCATAGTGGGTACTGCTACACATTCACCTAGAGTGGAGCACCCACAGGGACAGCACTCGAAGAAGAAGAGAAAGTTACTCACCTTGCAGTAACTGAGGTTCTTCGAGATGTGTGTCCCTGTGGGTGCTCCACTCCCCACCCTCCTCCCCTCTACTTTGGAGTACTGAGATGACTCTCCACGGTAGAGAAGGAACTGAGGAGGGTGTGGGGCGCACGCACTCAGGAAGATTCCAACTAGACGAGAGATACCATCTGGGTGCATGCGCCCCAACCAGGCACTGCTACCGAAAATCTCTGATCGACAGCGCCGGGATGCACCGTCACCTAGAGTGGAGCACCCACAGGGGGACACATCTCGAAGAACCTCAGTTACTGCAAGGTGAGTAACTTTCTCTTTTCCATTCCTCTGATCATCCTAGTAGCCCTTCTCTGCACCAGTTCCAGTTTGAATTCATCTATCTCAACCATGGGAGACTAGAACTGTGCACACAGTATTCCAGATGATGTCTCACTAGTGTTTTGTATAATGATACTAACGCTTCCCTGTCTCTATTGGAAATACCTCACCTGATGCATCCTAGGATTGCGTTAGGCTTTTTCACAGCCACATCACGTTGGTGACTCAGTCATCTTGCGATCGACCAATAGACCCAGGTCTTTCTATTCCTCTGTCACTTCCAACTGATACATCCCCTGCTTATAGCAACATTTCTTGCAGTTAGTCCCTAAACACATGCCCTTGCACTCTGCACTATTACATTTCATCCTATTTCTATTATTCCAGTTTTCAAGGTCATCTTGTAGGATATTCCAGTCCTCCTTCACAGTGGCGGATTAGCTACTGAGCTGACTGACCCCAGGTCCCCGGCCAATTGGGGGACTCAGGGGAAAAATGTGTCCTGACTCTGCTCCCCAGCATGTTTCTGCTCACGAGGAGTGGACAGAGCAGGACGGAGCGGCTTTTCCCCTGCGCTCTGAGTCCTGCCTCAGCAGCTGAACGCCACCTCCTGGGTCCTAATCTTCTCCACATTCAGATCCTTAAGTTCTTCAGTCCAGTCCACTTCCCTAACTACTTCCCTTAATTTTTTTTAAAGTTTACCCGAAATAAAAAAATCCTACTTGCAGACCTATTTTTGTTTATCCTTTCATTTAGTGTAAACTGAATTAGCTTATGATCACTTGATCCAAAGTTGCCCTCTACAGCCAGTTCTTTTGTGAGGTTCTTGTTGCTTACCAATACTAAATTTAAAATGGTGTCACCTCTTGTTGGTTCGGTGACTATTTGGTGGAGAAAACTTTCAGCCATCACATCGAGAAATATCTGGGCCCTGCTGTTATTAGTAGCACTTGTCCTTCAGTCTATATCTTGGACATTCAAGTCTCCCATAATCACACAATTCCTACTAATACTTATTTCATTAAAGGTCTCTATCCATATCCAAATAGGATCCTTTGGGTCTGTAGCATATCCCAAGCACTATCTCATTGGAGCTTCTGTTACCTTTCTTCCCCAAAGTGATTTTAGTCACCAACAGATTCTGTTTTCCCATTCCATCACTTCTAATTTCTTTACGGTGTACCTTGTCATTAATGTGCAATGCTACTCCACTGCCTTTAACTTTTATTTCTCTCTTTCCTCCACAGCACATACCGTTCAGTACCTGTACTCAAGTCATGACTACTATTCCACCATGTTTCTGTTATCCCTATAATATCTTGTTTCACTTCCTGCACCAGTAATTCTAGTTCCTCCGTTTGGTTACCTTACGTTGGAGCTAGGTTTTTTTTGTTTTCTGTCTTACGATATGCTAAATGGGAACATTTAATTTTTAGATTGTTTTGAAGTCAATTTAAACAAATTAATGTAGATGCTGATTTAGGCAGGAAAACAAGGGGGAGTTAACAGTTGGAAATTCTGAACAAATCCTGCAAAAATGAGCTGCCATATCCCATGTCTTCCTCCTTTCACCCTCCCAAATACTGGAAAGCAAGCATCCAGCTTCAACTGCTGTCATCATCTTGCTGGAAAGGTGGAAAGTCTGAAGTTGCTGTGTTCATTGATGTGGACATATGCTACTTACTCCCTGGCTCCCCTGTGATAATGGCAATACCCAGACCTGAACAAGCCAGCATATGTGAAAGTTCAGGCTGAGCCTCCAGTAGCATAGTCAAATCTGTGCTTATTAAGAGTTCTGATGCAGAGCCGAATCTTTTGATGCACACTGTAATGTTCAGTCTTTTATCTTGAAACATTTTTCTCCAAGTTAAATATCTAACTGTACGTATTAGGGAAAGCACCTATGTCTGAAATATTTTATACTAGTTAAAGGGAACAACTTCTAACATGCAAAAGTTGGAAATGTTTATTTTATTTTTACAGTCAGTATAGTGCTTGAAAGGTGCCTGGCTGACCTCTGTAGAGACTGAAGTCCTTCGTTTAATCACAGATCAGACACATCATGACCAGCAGCAGAATAAGCTTCTCCCACATTGCCCTGTCAAAGTGTCTCAACCCTGAGCTGGAGGGACAGCTTTGAAAGGGGAAAGTGGAGTTCAGTCTCTGTCACTTCACCCCTTGGCCTCCCTGCTGAGTGTGTGAACCAGGCCAGTAATGTACTCCAGCCATCTTTGGATTTGCTCCTCTAGTAGGTAGAATAGTTTCAGAACTCATATGTCATACTTGTGATCTATGGAATTCTTCTCTCTTTCCTCCCTGCAGGAGCTGCGCACGTGGGAGGAGGAACTGACCCGTGCTGCACTCCAGCAGAAGAACCATGAGGAGCTGCTGCGGCGGCGGGAGCAGGAGTTGGCGGAGCGTGAGATTGACATCCTAGAAAGGGAGCTCAACATCATCATCCACCAGCTGTGCCAGGAGAAGCCTCGGGTGAAGAAGCGCATAGGCAAGTTCAAGAAGAACCGTCTTAAGTTGAAAGATGGCAATCGCATCAGCCTCCCTTCAGGTCAGTGATGCTGTAGTGCCGGGTTATAGAGGGGTCCTCTTGTGCCAAATGAGTTTCTGTTAAATGTAGCTCCTTTGTGCCTGCAATCATAGAATGTCCCATTGATGGTCACAAGATGTGCCTTAAGAAATCCCAGCCTCTTTGGCATCAAGAAATTAAAGGTCAGTGGTTATAGGGAAAAACATAGGAAATGGTAACAATAGGATGCACTATGAATAACATTGTCCAAAGGGTAAGGATGTGGTTAAAGAGGAATGTTGAATGTTTGGGTGTTTGTAGCACACATCACTAGTCTGCAGCTGGTATCAGGAAATTCACTTTAATGCAAAATATTAATTTTAACTACCAATGCAACATTTAGGTCAACAATACCCCAAATGCCCACTTTCATTGAAGGCAGTACCTGAAAGTGGTGGAAGTGTCTACTCTGGAGTCGTCTTATTGTTAAATAAAGCTCATGTGGGTATATTTGATATCAGAACAGCAACCATAGTCCATTGCACTGCTGGTGTGGGAAATGACCTTGGGACTCTGAGAGTCATGTTGGGTAGCTAAGGGAAGATTATGAGGACTACAGCACTCAACTTCTCAGCACCATTTAGCTCATAAATACAGAATTAGATTGCTGCTTCGTTCCCTCAAGACTGGATGGAAAATGTCACTTGGTTGGCCAGCAATTGGGGAAGTAGGTGGGAGAATGAGGATGGCTGCCAATTGAGTAGTGAGTCCATTGTGATAAGAGTGGGTACTGAATGTTCAAATTGCTTGGGGCGTTCCAAACTGGCGGGAAACAGAAAGCTGCATGTGTTTGATTATATAATTCACCCAGAGTTGGCAGCCTTGTTATAGATGGTTCTTAACATGTACTGCACTGTTGACTCTCTCTCCGAAGGGAGACTGAGAGTTGGGGGGAGAGATGGTGGTAGATTATATTTTTAATAGTAACAACCATCTTTAATAAGATTGTAAACATTTGTTTCATGAATTTTTGCTTGCCCCATAAGTCTCTTTGGGAAATGAGATGAAAAGATTTCTACCTGAAAAATTATGCAGGTACATATGGGTAGGAATGTCAGTTCCCAACTAGACACATTTATATGCGGCTCCTTTGCAGTTGTATGTCCAGATGCAAAGCAGTAATGTTCAGGTTGCGTTAGGTGTGTGTGCAAATTGGGGGTTTATGTGCCTGCAAAGATGCACTGAAACAGTGGTGCCATTCTGCAAAGGTACCAGAAAGAATTAATAATCTTCTTTGTCGTGTTTCATGAATGAGTATTTTAATTGTGATTGTTTTTTTTAAACAGATTTCCAGCACAAATTCACTGTGCAAGCATCTCCAACCATGGACAAAAGGAAAAGCTTGATCAGTAGTTGTTCCAGTCCTCCTGCAAGTCCTACCGTCATTCCCAGACTCAGGGCCATACAGTGTAAGGAGCTTGCTATAACATTGAACTTGGGAAGAATAAAATATGTCTAGCAGGCGCTGCAGTGGGGTGTTGAGTCTTGTTTAGGAAAGGCCTATAAACGTACCTGAATGAAGTCTAACTGTGAGGAGTAGGTGGGGAATGTTCCTTCTCCCAGAAATTGAACCTCACTTGTTTGTGTTTCTGGGCACTTGCTGATTGATTGTATTGGAAGTATATTTCTTGGGGATACAGCCTGCTTGCTATAACTGAATGTATGGGATATATTTGGCAGTTCAGAATGTATTTTTGAGGTGGATCAGCTGAACAGGCTGAAAGAGAACTGTGTGGCAAAGGAATGGAAATTGTTTGGTAAAAACATTTCAAGAAAAATGAAAGCAATTGGTGTGGAATGTGGCCCTGTCATAACAAGCAGTGGAGACCTAACAGGGGATACAAGTACATTTGGAAGAGCAATATGAAGGTAGTGTTGCCTAGTGATTAGTGTGGGTCTCAGCACCATGAGAGTTGGATTTCTATTCTCTTGTTGGCAGTTTTAGAAGAGAACCTAAGGATTAAATAGGCTATGAAGGCCTCTCAAGGTGCTCTTTCCGGCTCAGGGTTGAGGCATGATAAAGGAGGATTACACAGCCATTGCCTTTGCCAAACCTCCTTTGGGTTTGTATTCTATTCCCTACTTTGCCACAGATTTCCTGTGAGACCCCTAGGCAAGCTACTTAACCTCTGTGCCAGTTTCTCCATCTCTAAAATAAGGATTAGAACAAATCTATCTGTGTCATGTGGGTGTTGTGTGGCTAAATTGTTTGATGTTGGTGAGCACCTCACACTCTTCAGGTGGTTGGTTAAGTAATGTTAGTACATTTCCTTCAGGGTCTGTAGTATTGTGCCTTGCTTCTCTTTTCACCAGTGCTGCAGAGTGCTACATTGCCACTCAGGCAATGCTCAGGCAGCATTTTATGTTTTTCCTGCCCCACATGCCAATCCTTTCTCTCTTTTCCCCCCTCCCCATTTATTGGTTTCCGTAGTGACACCTGGCGAAAGCGGCAAAGCATGGGGATGCAACTCAGTCCTACAGAAGGAGGAAGGAGAGGAGGAAGAGAAGAGAAGCCAGAAGAAGAAAGGGCGTACCTGGGGACCAAGTTCTCTTTGTCATAAGGAGTTAGCTGCAGGAGAAGATGGGTAAGAACAAACAGGGAGGGTCTTGGGGGAGGTGTGAGTGGCCAAAGTTTTCTGAACTTTAAAGCTACTTATGAGCACTTGGTTCTCAGAAGGGCTGCCTGGTAAAACTACAGCTCTGTCCTGCAGATCTGCCACAATTTTCAGCTGAAATAATTATTTATCCGTTGTCTCACAGACATTAGAGATAGAAGAAACAGGTAAAGTCTCATCTAATCCATCCTCAGAGGTCCCGTGCAGCATTGTTTTCAACGTGCTTTCCAGTACTTCGTCCAGGGTAGATTTAAAGTGGTGGGGTTTTTCCATTTTGCTTAGGAGACTATTGCACAGCTAATAACTCTCCGATATTAGGTGTCTTTTCCTGATATTCAGTCTAAATTTTCTGTAGCTCGATATGCTCCAGCTTCTAATTATACCCCTTTTGCACTACCCTGAAATATTCTTCTCCATCCTTCATATTTATACCCTTCGAATACATATTTTCCTTCTCTTGTGTAGTATTATTAAGCTGGGACTAGAGGAGACAGGTAGATATTTTTTCAGCCTTTTTAAAAAGTATGTGTATACTTGTTGTGCCAAGTCTGCTGCTGTTGATTTCTATTCTGTGGTTCCAGTCTTACGTGAAGACTGTATACCAGGATTCAGACCTCAGCATTTTTGTGATGCTGCTTAAAAGATGAGTATTTATTTTTAATGATATGATTAAAAAAATCTGAGGTGACTTGATGCCTCATAGGTTTGAAGATTGGATATAGAGCCTTTTACCCCTAGGTTGCTAGTCTGGATGCAGCCCAGATTTGTAGAGGAAAAAAATCTGATAGCTGGTCAGTAGCCTATCTGAAATGAGTCTGGTGTCTGTTAGTTTGCCAAATTCCTGGAAGACAAGTGTCCATATAACAAATCTGCCCACCAAAATTGACATTAATTGCCCCCCGCAGAAAAGCCCAGGATTGAATGGTCCATGGAAATTCAATTAGACCACCATTTAAGGGCGATTGTTTCTAGCCCAGGCTTTTGGGGCATATTAGCAGGACAATGTGGAGAGAGCTTGCAAGGCCACTACTCAAGCTGTATCTGTTCTGTAGATAACTCTTGAAAATGAATGCCTTTATTTATCACATAGTCCCATGCCTTTCACCAGCATTACATTTAAAAGGGGGAGGAAAAAATGCTGATGGTAGAAAAATGCTTCTGCCTTGAAGTCCAGAAGCCTTTTGTTGGAACTCTGAGAGGGTTGGAACTCTGATTTAGTTGGTGTTAGTCCTGCTTTGAGCAGGGGATTGGACTAGATGACCTCCCGAGGTCTCTTACAAGTCTAATATTCTATGATTCTAAAACCTCTTCATCTCCTCCACTTCTCCTCTCCAAGACAACAGCTGGAAAGGGTGAAGCATCTATTGTGCACAGGGAGCTAGAAGGATGGGATTTGCCAGTTTCCTAAGAGTGGTTGAAATTAACTTAATCCTGTTCCCTGCAAAACTGAGGTGCTATCTCTGTAACTGACTGTTCATCTCTTACTGAGGAACTCAGTAAGGTCACAGCATTATACAGAGCAGCATCTGGAACATGGTGACTATTTTGCTGAATGGGCAATGCAGTGAATATATGATGAGCCCTTGCTGCTCATTGAAATCGTGCCAGACTGAGAGGCTCTTCAAAGCAAACAGAGCTGCAATAAGCTGCAGTCACTCTAAGGCATGCTGCCCACTTTTATTTTATTTTTGGTTAGTTAACAGTAAATTTTAAGGCTCACTCACTTAAGTGCCAGACATAGGTAAAAAATACCCTTGCAAGCTTTTCGCACAGAGCTGTGCCAGTGCTCTTTAATCCTGGCTAACAACATTCTTGTCATTTCAGTTGTCTACATAGCTCTCTGCCAAGGCATTTTGAATCCTTATTTCCTTTATCCTTTGCCATGTCTTTTCCAACTGGGATTTAAAAAAAAAAAAGTTACAGTAACAAGTTGATAGATTGGAGAGGGTTCAGGGAAGAGCCATGAGCATGATTAAAGGATTAAAAGACCCGTATTATAGTGATAGACTCAAGGAGCTCAATCTGTTTAGCTTAACAAAGAGAAGGTTATGGGATGACTTGATTACCATATAAGTACTTACATAGCGAACAAATATTTGATAATGAGCTCTTCAGTTTATCAGTGAAAGATATAACACAATCCAATGGCTGGAAGCTGAAGCTAGACAAATTCGGGGGAGGGGGCGGAAATAAATTTTTAACAATGAGTGGTAACCATTGGAACAGTTTTCTATGGGTCGTGGTGGATTCTCAGTCGCTGGCAATTTTTAAATCAAGATTGGATGTTTTTCTAAAAGAGATCCTCTAGGAATTTTTTCAAACAAGTTCTGTATGCTTTGTTTTACCAAAGGTCAGCCTAGATCAGTGGTTCTTAAACTTATTTGATTTGGGCCCACCTTCTGTGTGTCTGTAGTCCTTTATACTCCCTGCCCACTCCCACCCCCCCCCACCCACAAATACATTTACCATCACCCAGCTCTCAAGGCAGAGCGGAGAGCCGCGGCTGCTCACTGGTGCTCAGCTCTGAAGGCAGTGCCATGCCAGCAGCAGCAGAGAAGTAAGGGTGGCAGTGTGAAAAGTGATATTCATCAATATCACTTTTCACAGCAGACTTAATGCCTCGTTGCCACCCTTACTTCTGCGCTGCTGCTGCCACCCCAGGGCTGACAGCTGGAGCCCTGCCACCTCCAGGTGAGGGATTGGGTGGGAGGAAGAAAGAGCCCAGGCTGCCTCCCTGTAAGGGATTGGTGCGGGGAGCGCCCAAGCCTGGGCTGCCTCCCAGTCAGAGATTGAGGGGAGGGGAAGGAGAGCCTGAGCCTGGGTGGTGAGACTCTGGCTGTCCCTTTTATCCCCACCTCCCGGGGGTGCATGTTCCTTTTGCACAAGCCCCAGCTACCTGGGGCTGATAGCCAGAGCTCCTGGGTGGCGGGGAACCTGCACTCTAAATTCAGGTTTATATAAAGCCAGTCACTGAAAAATGACAGTGATTATTTTTATCCTTTTAAAGCTTGTCTATGACCTGCAGAGATATGCATACCTGATAACAAGCTGATATGCTGAACTGGCAGGGGCTGATTAAGGCTGAACATAACTTGGAACAGTGTCATGACATTTACATTGTGACTTTGTGATATTTACTTTAGGGTGTGTGATGGAAACCCTTAGTCTTCTAATTCTGAGCCCCACTAGCCCTAGTAGACCTCGAGTCAGCAGATAGTGACCTGGCCTCAGCCTGCTGTTGTGACATGGGAGATTTTTGTTCTGCCTAGGGATAGACACTTTCAGGTTTTCATACCAGCAGTTGGGTTGTTAGTGTTTGTGTGATTTTAATGTTCTTTTGGACTGAAGGTGACATTTATGGATTTATGGTAGCTATAGGCCCTTGAGCTCTGATCCCTTTCAGATCTCGCAAGGCAAGCAGGACATAACCTGATCAATACATAGATGAGGGACTTTCAAAGAAAATTCGTTTGCTGAAAAAAGTGGTGTTGGAAATTCAGTAGCAGACATGCTCTCCTGCATCAGTACTGTACCAATGCCCCAGCATGGTGTTTAAAGGACAGTGTACTGTTGGAGACTCTCTCTTTCAGATGAGACATTATTAAGGATCCCATTACACGTTTGGCAATTTACAGACCAAATGAGATCTAATCAACTCACAGGCTAAAGAAGGAGCTTGTAGAAATTCCCAAGGAGAGGGATAACAGGTTTCCTAGTAGGAAAGGAAGCTGAGGAGGATGAATGTAGTTACTACTTTCTCATAACATAAATATATGAATACCTTATCAACTTTCCCACCCAAAATGAAAAAATCTTTTTTCCCCTCCCCTCCAAAAAAAAAAAAAAAAACAAAACAAGGTGCTGGGGTGGGGGTGGGGGTAAAGTAGGTGGTTTGGCTGCTAGTGCTGTCAACTAGTACTGTTCCAGAGGTGATGTGCTTTAGCAAGTGGAATATATATGTTGAACTGCTTTCAAGCGCACCCTAGTGGCATATATGTTGTGCAGCAGTCTCATTGTCAGGCCTGCAGGGACTGTGGGTAGCAATGTTTGTAATTTGGGTGGGAGTAAAATGGTAAAAGAATGTAAGAATGAGGTGAAAATAATAATTAGTCAACTTCAGCAAAGTCTTGGAATTATTCTGATCACTCCTAGTCTTCATATTCAAAGTAAGGCTCACTTTCAGTGCCAATGAATCTTCGACCTCTGCTTTTTTATGAAGGAAGCTGTGTCTAGAAGGAGGCATAGAGAAGCAGATGAAGTTGATGTGTCGTGCTGTGCCACAAAGGGCAGCCCAGAACACCCCTGTAATCTTCAGGGATATCAGGACGAAGGTGAAGGCTAGACTGACAATAGTTGTGCATTATTCACTGTTTTGCTGTTTACCGTCTGTATGCATTGAGAACCTAGTACATACCCTTCCAACTCCACGGAGAAAGACTCCATATTAATTGTCTATATACCGTATAAAAGACCTTGGCATTTACCCTTGGGGTGAGCATAGTGCCCCCTCTTCTTTTTGCTTGCATTGACCATCTATCCATTCCTTAATGTCTCCTCTGTGTTTGTTTATCCAGGTGTATATATAGGTGGGATGCTTAAATATAACTAAAGCTACCAGGTTGTTTTATCACATAGTTACAGCACATCTTGGGATGAATAAATCATGATATAGAATTTTGTCCTTGTATAGGTCACCCCATCAATCAGTCTTGTTGCTAAGTCGTAGGGACACCTTCCATTGGGACATAAGATCAACATTGCGCTGACTGGGTTCAAACTCATGGCAGGATATTGCACACACTCTAGTGGGAATGATTAATGTGGAAGAATGATAATATCTCAAGACCGATGAGAACAGAATGTTTTTAATGTAATTTAAAACTATGCCCCTAAATTGGAAATATTATTTGTGGTTCTAAGATATTACAACAGTCATTACCCAGCTGATCATGTGCAAAATCAAGTGTAGTCTTTGCAATTTTGCTACAAAAAGATAGTCCTCTGTCCAGTGAGCTACAGGAGCACCTTAATTAAATAGAGAGTAAAGGAAATCCATACCCACACAATGAAATCTGTAATAATAATACTTTGAGATCCAGATCCTAAGTGAAAGGCACTAAAAAGTGCAGAGTGCCTCCAGTAATGAATTAAGCTTCATGAGAACCCTGGAAGGAGGTCAGTATCATTCCCACTTTATAGATTTGTGAAACAAGCACAGGAGAATTGTATGATTTCCCCAAGATCACACAAGTCAACAACACAGGTAGGAATATAACCCAGATCTCCTGATCTGCACTCTCATTCTCTGACCATTAAACATGCCCTTTCCCAGCCCATTGAGATAATGTGTACACATCCATAGTACAGTGATTGCTGACCTTGCTTTGTCAGCATGGTTAGATCTCCTCTCTCTCAGCTTCTGACTCTCTTAGCTGGGTCTTAGCTCTTCGCCTAAGCTGTGAAGTGTATAACTTTAGGAGTTTGAAGGGAGTCACTTCAAATCTGTAAGTCCAGATAGTACAAGACAATTAATGGGTGCTGATATCCTTGCTGATGTGCCAAAAAGTTGCACCACTGAAAGTTCTGACATTCGCAGTGGCCCTAGGAAGTAAACAATGTGATGGTAACAAGCTTGTGTGGATGGAAAGTAAAGATCCATCTGGGCCACAAAAAGTTTGGCTGCAGATCCTAACTCCCCTAAAGTTTGAGTTTGGATTAGAGCTTTTCGTTCTGGCCCATATTTAGAAGAAAATGAATGATACAGTCATACACTATATGGCTGCATTGACTGTTGGGTCTGTAGTATAGTCATTCCAAGGTGCACTGGTGTTACATGTGTGACTATTACCACTGTTAACTGGTTGCTCTAAAATTGTTTTTTGGAAAGGGTTAAATATACAAGGCATGACCTTGGCACATCCCATTCCCTGCAGTGATTTTCAGCTTTCATTATTGCTTTGTGTTTTATGCTGAAATATTCTTGGAGATTAATTTTCTTTGCTCACTATATATTGTTGCACCTGCCTTAAAATGCGAGTTGCAACATTTTGGTAAAAGAGCTGAGTTTTGCTTAGTTTCTGTATCTTCTATAATTGCCTCTGCATGTTCTGTTAAAATGGTATTTTGTAAAGTCCTGCACCCCCACACATCACTGACTCTCAGCAGACATCCCTGTGCTTGCCACATTGTAGTACAGTAGGAGAGATGCTTTTTCATTTTTTTTCTTTAGTGGTGGAAACATGTCATTGTTGCAAAATGTCTTACTTCAGGAGGGCATTAGCTCTGTCTATGTGGAGATGAATTGGCCCAGGTTTGCAGTCCTAAACGGAACAGTATTTGGAAATGTAGGGGAGAAGAGTCATAAGAAAGGCCATACTGTGTCAGACCAATGGTCCATCTAGCTTAGTATCCTGTCTTCAGATGCTTCAGAGGGAGTGAACAGAACCAATTCATCAAGTGATCCATCCCCTGTCTCAGGTTCTAGCAGTCAGAGGTTCAGGAATGCCTAGAGCATGGGGTTGCATCCTTGATTATCTTAGATTCATCAATGGCTATTAGCCACCCTCCATTAACTTATTTAATTCTTTTTTGAACTCAGTTATATTAGTCTTGTGTAATACATATTGTTCCCTGCCTTTTCCTCCTCCAGCCTGAAGTCTCTGGTAGATGGATACAAACAATGGTCATCTAGTGCTCCAAACCTAGGGAAGGTCCAGAGAACTACACCTGCCTTGCCAGGATTCACCAGCCTAGCAGAGATGGGTAAGGGCGGACCATGTACTTTATTTCACGCATGTGCACACATCCTTGAGTGAGCAATTCTATTCATCCAAGGCATCTTACTCTGATGTCCTCACTTTGGTGGCTCACTATTTCACCTTAATTTCCACAAGAAATGCCCTTTCTCATCTCTTCTTTTGGATTTTCTGTGTGTTCATTCCCCTCCCATCTCTCCACACTCACTCTGCAGCTCACCAGTTCTTACCCCACACCTCTCAAAACCACTGTCCAGCTCTCTGTTCTTTGGTAGCGCCGCATTCCTTAGAAACTTTGTGGTCTTGTTAATAATGCTGTTGGGAAAGGATATTTGGGTGCTGCAATATAGGGATAGATCACTTACAGGAAATACTGTGGGAGTGGTTCTTGTCTCCTTCCCTACCTTTCTATTCATTTCCTTATCATGTGTAAATATACTGCAGCTGGGAAGGCTGACAAGCTCTTTTCAGAAAGCTACTCTTAGTCAGCCAGTAGGGGTCACAGCTGAACATGTGATTTATCTGTTCTCCACCTTTTCAGTGCTCCCAGCCTGCACCAGCTTTGAGAGCTGGATTCACATCCACAAGGGTCAGCTTTTCGTGCAGTCTTGGATTGCCTAGCTTGGACAGAAGTTCCTATTCACATTTGACTATGGTTAAACAGTTAGTGCTTAGATGAAGGCATTTCCTCCTTTGCATGCTTTGTGAAGCTTAATCCATTCATGTTTGTAAGGCATGTTGTGATTCTCTGTTGAAAATGTTATGCCAACACAAAGTATTTTTCATTTGCTTTGCAGAGGATGAGGACAGCGAGTGTCTTAATGGAGACGAAGTGCACCCTTCACCTGGGCGCACCCCATCATACCTCTGCATCCCGTTTCAGAAGAGCGGAGACTTGGATGGCCCACCCAGTGATGCCAATGAGGAGTCCACCCCCATGAATTCTGCCACAAGCACCCCTCAGCTCACGCCCACCAATAGCCTTAAGCGGGGTGGCTCCCAGCATAAGCAGTGGGAGGTTGCCTTGCTTGGTTGCGGAGCAGTGCTGGCTGCTGCAGGCCTGGGCTTTGATCTGTTGGAGGCAGGCAAGTGCCAGTTGCTGACCCAGGATGAGCTGGAACCACCCAAGGAGGAGAAGAAGAAGCGTGACAGTATTTTCCAGCGGTCTGGGCGCCCACGCAGAAGCACCAGCCCACCTTCCCGGAAGCTCTTCAAGAAAGAGGACCCCCTGCTACTGCTGGGCGAGCCATCCACCTCACTGACCCTCCTCTCCCTGTCTTCCATTTCTGAATGTAACTCCACCCGCTCTCTGCTGCGCTCAGACAGTGATGAGATTGTGGTGTATGAGATGCCCATCAGCCCTGTGACAGTCAAGGCTCCCTTGCCAGTAGTTACCAACCCGCTGGTCAATGTACGCATTGAGAGGTTCAAACAGGACCCCAACCAATCCCTGACTCCCACACATGTGACTCTCTCTTCCTATGCCCAGCAAAGGGGGCACAGGCGAACCCCTTCTGATGGGGCCATCAAAGTAGCTGGACTGGTTGCCAATGGGTGCTCTCCCAATGGGTGCACTTCCAGTAACTCTTTAACTGGTGCACTGGGCACAGGTAAGTTTCTCCTTCTCCTCTTTCTCAGTCTTCAGGATGAAGGGCAGACAGTTGGTGCAGTGGTTCTCCTATCCCTCTCTCTTGTGCCTTTGTTCATTGAGAGAGTGAGTACTCTGTGTTTATATAGTGCCTAGCACAATGGTCTGTGGCAAAGGCTCCTAGGCATTACCTTATACTAATAATAAATAAAATAATACTCTAATCCAGCAGTTCTCAAACTGTGGGTTGGGACCCCAAAGTGGGTCATGACCCTGTTTTAATGGGGTCGCCAGGGCTGGCTTAGACTTGCTCGGGCACAGGGCTGAAACCGAAACCCAAGCCCCACTGCCCAGGGCCGAAGCCGAAACCTGAGGGCTTCAGCCCTGGCTGGCGGGGCTCAGGTTACAGGCCTCTTGTCTAGGGCTGAAACCCTGGGGCTTTGGCTTTGCCCCCGCCCCCACCTGGGGCAGCGGAGCTCAAGCAGACTCAGGCTTCGGTTCCCCCTCCTGGGGTTGTGTGTTGTTTTTGTTGTCAGAAAGGGGTTGTGGTGCAATGAAGTTTGAGAACCCCTGCTCTAATCAGTTCAGGCCTGGTGTCACCACTGTGCAACTTTGGGCAAGTCACATAACCTCTGTCTCTGTTTCCTCATCAAAGGGTATTGTGAGGCTTACTACATTAGTTTCGTAGACAGAAGGCATTATCCAAGTATAACATCACTTCTGTTGTTCATTCCTGAGAATTCCACCTTCACGCTTCACCCTTCCTTAAGTTCCCCTTATGCTTTCAAGGCAACTTCTATTCTGAAAGCCAACAAAAAATGGACCTGAGGCCTTCTGGACTGAGCCGGTGCCACTTTTTGTTCATTGGCAAGAGGGTTCATGTTGGGGAGTACAAGATGTGCTCTGCCGCCAAACCTTTACCAGGGACCGAGCCTCCACAACATCCCAAATTCCTTACCAGTATGGGGGGAGAAACACTGGAATTGTTCTCTGAGCTAAGTGGCTGTAGCTACTTAGAACAACTGCAGCCTGCCAGGACAATGGCTTGTTGTATCAGGGTCTGTAGTGAGATACAAGTTAACATAGTCATTTATGTTCTTAAAAATAGCTTTAGTGAAAATTTAAAACTTCATTTATTGAACAATAAATTCTGCTTTGGAATTTTTCACCATATACAAATTCATATGATGAGACATTGTGCTTATTGTGTATATTCTATTAAAATACATTAAATGAACATTAAGATGATAGAGTGAAGCATCCCAGAGCCACTGAGTGACAAGATTAAGGTTTCCTACTCGAGCTTTAAGTGATCTGATTATATAGCATTGGAGCAGCTGTATCTCACTAGTGCATCCAGAATAGTCCAAGAGCCAGTGGACCAGTCCCTTATCTCAAATCAATACAACAGGGCTATAGACTTCTTTGTTGTTTGGAGAACTATATTTGTCCCCTCTTAATAATTTGTCCACACTGGAACTTCTGTTCCCAATTCAGTGTTTCCTATATTTATTAATGCAATACCAAAATTTTCTAGGGAAAAGATCAAAGCTCCCCCAAGCTCCCAGTGGTCTACCTCACATAGTGTTTCAGATGAAAACTGAGGGGTTCTGTATTTTGGATATATTACCTTATTTTTGCACATGCCTTTAGTGTATCTGGGCATTAAAGCCAGACAGATGCCTTAAATAACTCCAGCTTAACTGATGTGTCTTTTTTCTCTCTTTTTCTCTCTCTTTTTGGATAGGTGTATTAAAAACTCCCAGCCCAAGCCGAGATCCAAATGAGGTCCCTCGCCTGCCAGACCCCAACCTTGTCTTTCCTCCAACACCAAGACGCTGGAATGCACAGCAGGACTCCACACTGGAAAGACCCAAGACCTTGGAGTTCTTGCCAAGGCCACGCCCTTCAGCCAATCGGCAGCGGCTTGATCCCTGGTGGTTTGTGTCACCCAGCCAAGCCAGGGGTGAATCCTCTGCCAACAGTTCAAGTACTGACACCCCAAGCAATCTGGACTCCTGCTTTGCTAGTAGCAGCAGCACCGTAGAGGAGAGGCCAGGACTTACTGCTCTGCTTCCTTTCCAGGTGGGTGTTCCTGTAGAGGAGCGGATGCTATTGGATATAGATGTTGAGGGGCAGAGCCAGGACCGCACGGTTCCGCTATGCAGAACTGAACTTAAAACAACCAAACCTGCAGCATATGAACTGAAACAAGAGTTCTGGTCTTAGCATGAAATCCATTAGGGGGCAGTAAGCCTCTTTAGAGTCAATCATACTACTTGCACTGAGAATGCACTTTGAAGACAGATAAAATGGAGGGATGCTACTGAGATCATATAATGGTGCTGCCTCTATTGAAAATGTGTTGTCTGACTGCCTGATTTTTATCTGCAGTTGGATGTAACTGGGCAACTCAAAGCTGCTGACTTCTGCTGTGGGGATTTTCTGTAGTCTTCCTTATCTTGTCGTTGCAGTTTGAAACGACAATAAGCAAAAATGATCATATCAAAGTCTCTATATTTGACCTCTCAGAGTTTGACAAATGTTGTATATTGATATATATCCCAGTATTAACCTTGATCCTGAGATCCCAAGTATTACACTATATCAGGCACTGGTGTTTGGTATTTTCCCAAGGCTGTCCAAATGGGAGAAATAGCAAATATTTGGAGATTTGCTTCACTGAATCCCATTCTTACGGCAGGGTTGGTCTGGCATCTACCCGCTACTCCAGCAGAAGCACCTAGCCCACACATGCTTGGATTTTATAGTCTCGAATAAATTCTTTGTTAAATGCTCCTCAGATGCAGTTTTCATCTGGAAATCTGACACATTCCATCTAATCAAATCTATCTAATTTATATAATATAATGTAGTCCCTTTGTATGAGTGGACCTGTAGCTAGAACAGTAATTCACTCTTTCTGTTGAGTTCTGTGTGACCTCAAATGCAGGCTCTCCACACTGATGGTGTATAACAAAACCATCAGCATTAGGAACCAGACAGTATGTTTGGCTTGCAGAAAGAACTCAGTGTATTCATTAGTGAGGTTCTTCCTCACCCTGTCAATGCTAGGAAAATCAGGTATGTAATCCTAATGGCCTGCTTCCATCGAAATCCATGGGAGCCAGATCTAGCACTGAGGCCTCATATCATGTAGAAAATATGTATCTGGATTAAGCTAAAGTCCTAACCAGTTCCATTCTTTATCCTATCCTGTTCCTACTCCTAGATCTTATATCCTGGGTTAATGTCTTTCTACTTTAATCTCTCTTTTTTTTCTGTCCTTTTGTCAGTAGCTGGGATGCTCCAAATCTCCAATAGAGTTCTTAGATACAATTCACTAGGTGCCAGGAAGCTTAGAGCCAATTGGAAGAGCACAAATCTCCATTGCTACTTTTCTCCACATGTTGCCAAATGGAGAAATCTCAGATCAGTCCCAGTATTCAATGTAATAATGGATTAATGTGTTGCTCTAACCAATCATTCTTGAGAAGGGGAAGGTGGGCAGTGTAAATCCATTATGGGAAAACCACCGTTCAGGTAAATATATTAGTTCTTTGGCCTCTGAATAATTCATGTGCCAGTTGCCAAGCAAGGGAAGGGAAAGTGCGTGACATGGAGCTTCACTTGAGTTGCCCAAGAAATAATGGCAAAAGACTGGGGTAAAAGGTGTTAAGATTTAAAAATAGTTTCCAAAAAGAAGGGGGAAATGGCAAATGTTGGTATCTGCGATAACAGCAGCAAATAGTGGTGCTAAGAGAAAATATATTTACATCTGAGAAACTCCACTCTTTTTAAAAACTGCTATCTAGGAATTGAATTGAATAAATAACATTTTCAAAGTAACTCCCACATTTGTCTTTGTGGATCTCTTCTACTTTTGTTTCTTTTCTTACCCAGTCCCATCAGTTCATTCTCTTTTCTGTTACTTTAACTCACAAAGTGAGATGCTGAATTAGGAAATCAAAAAACTCTCTTGGGCCCTTATAATATGGTGCCTTGAAGATTTTGATTGTCCTTTATTCTCCTTGTTCATCCTGTACATCCAGAACAACCAAAACCTAAGATGTCTCTTTTGATTAATCTCTGGTAAACTGAAAAACTTTATTGGAGAGATGACCTTTATGTAAGAAACCAGATTGGCAGTAGCTGCAGCCTCTTCCCAGACCAGCTAGATGATCCTGCTCTGCCATCAAAGAGATCCCATGCCATCTCCCTGAGTTCCACATCAGTAGTACAATATTATTTTTCTTAGGGTATTTTTTTCAGTATACTGTTGTTGCCTCAGGTGGTTGCTGTGTATGGGACAGGGAGTCTCAGTGTATAGTTTCTTTTATCCTACTGAATGTGGGATTGGATCGATTTGTGAGCTGCATAGAACAAATGCTGCGTGGTTTAGTTTCAAAGAATCATAGAAATGCAGGGACGTCAAGAGGTCATCTAGTCCATCTCGTGCTCTGCGACAGGACCAAGTATATCTGGACCATCCTTGACTGTCTCACCTGTCCTTAGAAACCTCCAATGATGAGGATTGCACAACCTCCTTTTGGAAGCCCAGTCCAGAGTTTAGCTATTTTTATAATTAGGAGGGTTTTTGGCATCCTAGGTTCCTTTATATTTCACATGTCTGCTCTCCTGGGTTTTGTTTCCTTTGAAAGGACCATCCCTGCGGCTTTCAGTACTGTAGTATGCTTCGTAGCATGTGAGATCAAATACCGGTACCTGACTTGCAGAGTTTATACCAGGGATAGGCAACCTATGGCACATGTGCCGAAGGCGGCACGCGAGCTGATTTTCAGTGGCACTCACACTGCCTGGGTCCTGGCCACCGGTCCGGGGGGACTCTGCATTTTAATTTAATTTTAAATGATGCTTCTTAAACATTTTAAAAACCTTATTTACTTTACATACAACAATAGTTTAGTTATATATTATAGACTTATAGAAAGAGACCTTCTAAAAATGTTAAAATGTTTTACTGGCACGCGGAATCTTAAATTAGTGTGAATAAATGAAGACTTGGCACACCACTTCTGAAAGGTTGCTGACCCCTGGTTTATACCTTCCCATTAATTGAAACATGCACTGAATTGTCTCTGTTACTGGGGTAAAAATAAGCAAGCAGTTACCTTCTCTCAGTTATTGTTCTAAATCTCTGCTTTTAATGGCTTGCTCCATCCCTCTCATCTTCATCAGTTTATTATTTATTATTAATATCTATTTATTTGATTTGTGGTAGTGCCTTAGGGTCAAATTAAGGTCAGGAAATTGCACACACATAATAGTTAGTGCTAGCTCCTAAAGGAGCTTATAATTTAGGCTTAAAAAAGAGTCAACAAATGGAGAAAAAGTAACATCGAGGCTAGGCGGGGGTGGGTGGGCGGGGATGGACCAGGCAATAGTGAAATGATTTGTGTTTAGTACAGTAAGAAGCAGTCACAAGATTCCACATGCCTAATCACTGTTGAGAGGTTTGTAGGCATCACAGCAAAGGTGAGTATAAAAGGAGGAATTTGAAGGAGGACAGTGTAGTGGCTTTGTGCTTTTACAGGAATCATAGGGATTAGAATGGGGGGAAGGTGCAACATTTTTTTGCGTGAACACTGGACTAGTGAGCTATGAGCTGGCACAGCAAAGGTAGAAATCAGCTTGATAACACTGTGCTGTTGGGTCTCAGATATTCAGGTATATAATGTAAAATAAGATAGAATGTATGTGCTTTATTTAAAAGATTCTGCTTATTTTTCCATTGCTGGAGTCTCAAAATAATCAGCATGTTTCTTGGCAGTTTATGACCTGTGTAGTTATTTGCCCTCAATCCAACCAGTCATTAGCTGCAAGACATATTGGCTTTTACTGCTGTTAATAATACATATACATAAACATGCAGATTAAAAATGCTATATCATATATTTTAAAGCAGAACTGCACATTACCATGATGCACTTCTCTAGTTACAATACTGGTCCTTTAATCTATCTATATCTAATGCACTCATCACCATAACATCTGAGTGTCAGTATCTAGCAGTTAGAGTCCAGGGCAGCAACTATTAGGAAAGCATGATGTATTCTTAGTGCTCAAAGCAGTGGATATTCTAAAAAGCTTCACCTCTCCACCAAAAATAAAAAGAAATGCTGTGTGGTTGAGTAATACATGAGGAGTCAAGGGGATGTTATATTGCCCAGGAATGCATGGAGTAGGGCTGATGGAAAATTTTCTGTTGAAACAGTTTTTGGATGGAAAATTGTTTCATCTAAAATTGAAATGAAATGCTAAATCAGTTCAGATAAAGAAATTTTTCACAAAAAGGCTTCCTGTGGAAACTGACATTTTTCATCAAAAATTTGAATGCCCAAACCCCCAGATATTTCCATTTTGAAATGCTGCCACAGTGCCTCATGAGAATTGTAATGTTGGCTAGATGTGGACTCTTGCTTAATTACACTGTTAGCTCCAGAGTTGATGGTTCAGCTGGACAAACAAATAGCAAGTGGGGATCTGATGCAAGTTTGAGGATAACCCAGTGGGGCATGCTTATTTTAATTCTTTGCAAGATACAGTCTCGTGTTGGGACAAATACCCCCCCCCCTCACCGTATAGAAATGCTTTTGTAAAGCCTTGCCCACTTCGGGATTTTAGCCACCGCTGTAGCTGCAATAGGTCAAACTCCTAGTGTACGCAATATGTACCAGTGCAACATGATTTGCATTGATGCAGCTGTATCCCAGTTTTAAGGGGATATATTTACACTGATGGCCAAAATGCCAGGATAGACCAGGCTAAGTGTTTTGTGTATCTCATTGGGGAGTAGTTGAAACCTCTCCCCCTTTGTGCAGCTTGCTTACCTGCAGATGTCCTAATCTCCTGGTTGGGACCTTCCCAAGAGCAGATTATGAAGTCTGGGAAGATTTAACTGCTTCCCATTTTAAGGCCATTGGAGAGAGAGCTGGCGTGTGGGTACAGGCCTGCCCTGGCCATATCCTTCTGCCTTCCAAAGTCTGCATCTTTGCAATAAAGGAAGAAAATGGGGTTGGGAGTGAAGTGGCAGAAGTATTCCAAACTCAGCTCAAATGAAACGCCACTCATACTAGATGATCAGAATATGATCACTTATATTCCCTGGGATCCTTGGGCTTGGCTGCTCCTCACTGGAGTCCAAAAACACCCATGTCTTTGTTCTCGACTTCTCCTTGATAAGGCTCATATCCCTACTAGATTTCTTGAACTTGATTCTCCATTTAGGAGATCTTAGATGCTCTGGTGAGCATCTTGGGTTTGGCTTCTTGATGGGGGTGGGAAAGCATGGCAGTAGCTCTCAAGTCCAGTCATTTGTGGCAGCAGAAAGAACTGTCACACAGTACATTGTGGAGCTCTTCGTAATATGGTTCTACTCCTTTCCCACATGCTTTGAGACATGAAATAGCCAGTTTTAAGCACTGCTACCATTGAGTATTTGCGTAGGATAGTTAATACCTCCCAGAACTGTTGTTTCGGGCTCTTAAACACAAGCAGACGTTGCTGCATCAGTAATGCTCTGGTCACATTTTCAAAGCTATCTCAGCAACCGTAACAGGTAGACATTTCCCCTTTTTAAAACTTAAATTCTGGAGAATAAAACAGCAGCATGGCAGAGGTGCCAGTATTGTATACTGTGATGTACCAGTTGAATTTGAGCTCTGCTTTGCAGAAATGGAAAGGTGTTCCTCTTTAAAATGAATCCGTCTGGGGGAAAGGCTAGGGTGCTGAGTGGAAAAAGGATGTTGAGCACTTGCAGCTCCCATTGAAGTCAATAGATGTCTCTGCATCTCAGGATTGGGCACCTTATTTAGAAGTTGAAAATACACTAAAGGTCTAAATACACTAAAATATTTTAAATCTTGGGGTTGGATGATGAGTTTTCTAATGCAAGAGTTATTTTGGCTGAGCATCTGGAACTCCAAAGCAGATTCATCAGTGGGTCAGTTTAGTTTTGGGTGAGAACAGGCCATTGTTGAATTCAGAGAGGAACTGTCCCAATGTAAAATCATTTAAGTGGGAGCATCTAGGTAGAAAAGATGTTCCTCTGGTTCTGCTACCTATTGGCTATACACACAGTAAGGAAATGAGTGAACCCTTTTAGACCCTGTTCCTGCAAAACTCTTGAGCACATACATCCATTCCCATTCAGCAAACCCTTTCCAGTGAAGTCAATGGAACTGAAGTGCTTTGCTGATGTGAGGCCTTAGAGCTCTTCTGTGCTAAAGTGGAGGGTTGTGTTCCTATCTGTTCTAACCAGGCTGTTCTTCTTAGGATACGTGTTAACTGCAATTAGATACCTGTGGCTGGCCCGTGCCAGCTGACTCAGGCTCACAGGGCTCAGGCTGTGGAGCTGTTTAATTGCGCTGTAGATGCTCCAGCTGCAGCCTGAGATGAGCTTTCAGACCCTCCCACCTTGTAGGGTTCTAGGGTCCGCACCCCAGCCCAAGCCCGGATGTCTGCACTGCAGTTAAACAGCCCCTTAGCCTGAGTCAGCTGGCCTGGGCCAGATGTGGGTTTTGAATTGCAGGGTAGACATAACCTTAGAGGAATGGCAGTGTATGACTGTCACTTGACAGGTGACTCCTTCCTCCAGTTCCTCAACAAGGCTTTAAGAAAATGCCAGCTTGTGTGTGCTTGTATCTGCTGACTGCTGCTGTGATGCTAGCTCTTACTACTTTGGGAAGTGGTGGTTTCTCTTGCCACAAGTGGAGGCACTGTTTCCATGTGGGCTGGTTGTGAGCTGTGAAGAGACGTGGGTGGGTGAGGGGACAGAAGTGTCTGTAACCCTGATGCCTTTTTCCAGATTTATTTCCCCCACCCTCTTGCAGAATACACACTCAGGATAGAGTTCTGTCTTGGCTACAGTTGCCAAGCCCAGCAACAGTCAATACCCTCTCTTGGTCTGATGCTAATCAATCTCTTGTGCCACCTTCAGCTACTTGCTGCTGGTCCAGCACAGTATTTGTTGATGTGTATAATTAGTTCACTGTAAATGTGGGGATGTTTCTGGTGCATCTGAGATGTTTTGCCTGAGCTATGTGTTGAGTGGTTTATATGGAGTAGGTAAGGGAAATCACTGTCCTTTTAACTGTTCTGTGTATCTGAAAGGTCATTATCTTCTCAGCCAGGGATATATTTTCTGCCCTTTTTATGCAGTATATTTCTCCTCTGTTTGCCTTATCTACAAGCTGTGAAGCTGATCTTGCTCTCATTAAATTCAAAGGCAAAAATCCCGTTGACCTGATTCTGCTCTATTACAATGCTGTAAGTATGGATTAATGCCATTAAACTGGAGTAACTGGAACAGAATCAGGCAAACAGATTTCAGGGTTGTACGATCATGCCCTTATGCTCAGTCTTTTGAGGTGCAGAACTCTTTCTGCTCCTGTTGAAGTCAGTTAGGAGTAAAGGGTGCTGGACACCTCATAAGCACCATGTAACCTGCAGGATTGGGCCTTTATTATGACCTGCTAATTACCTCAGTTTGCAGTGTGTCTTATCTCTCCTATCTAGGGTCTTCACAAATTTGTCATTATAGGGAGCATTAGAAGGTGTTCTTTGCCCAAAGTACACAGTATATTTTGTCAGCAGCAAAGTGGTCAAAACTGCAAATGCTAATTTCCTCCTGAAAGTTTAAATAAATCAATTGAGGCCACTCTTCTTATTTGTGTGTGTGATGACTTGTTAAATGAAGTGATTTGTTGGAGCCTTCCTTTACTTCTTTTCAGCAGCAAGCCTATGGGGAAAATAAGACTGAATTCATTTTTTAAAAAGCTTTATTTGTGACACAGCTGTTGCCTCTGACCCATTGGGGCTTAAAAAAAGTAGTTAAATTATATCAGTCTGGTTTGTTTCACTGTAGCTAACACATCAACTGATTACCCTTGTGTATAATCTACTGTATCTCTTTCCTCAGTTCCCTGTCAATGTATTGTGTGTATCTTGGATTTCAGTTACTTTTTGTATTAAGTTCTTTTGTTGTAGAATAATATTTAAATGACTCAAAGAGCTAATTAATGTTGTCAGGTTTTTTGTTCGTTTCTCTGCCTTTTTTTGGATGTACTGTAAATTGTAAACCAAGGATGCCAAGCAGGCTTGGTTCAATGGCTAAAATTATTATTGTATTACAGTGTAATGCTGATCTAGGCCTTGTCTGAACACAGAGCACAGAGACTTGAATAAAACTGTTGTCATTGACTTAAGGTTTTGAGTTTTTGTTCCATTTTTCAAGTATTTTTGAGCAGGCTTTGATAATTCTGACCATGACTGCAGAAAACTGATAGTCTTTGCTAAAGCAGGGCATGCCTCTACAGTCTCGCCCTATGTAGCTCTGCCAGTGCACCTCAGTTCAAATCTGCAGCATCCCTGCTGTTCCAGTCTTGGACCTCCACATAGTTCTGCAAATCCACCTCCGTGCTAACATGTAGCGCCACTGCTGTTCCATTCCTGGTACTCAGTACAGCTTTGCCTCTCAATTCTGACCTTCAAGACCATCAGCTAACCTAATCCTGGACTGCCTTTGAACAGACTGCTTAATTGTATGTTGTTTTTTATTAAGGCTAATGTTCATATAGGAATTAGCTAAGACTATCCTTCTCCTTATTCTACATATGACGAAGCAAAAATGTGACTACAGCTGTCCAGAGTCGAAAGGCTAATGCAGTAACCCACTTGGCTCATGAATTGTTACATTTAGCAGATGACTTTAAATTTTAATGACAACTTTCTTTGGTCTTCCTATCATTTCACTGAACCCGTCAGACTGCTGTGTGGCAGAGGACTTTTCAGAATCTTTACTCTGCTCTTGTATGGCAGATGGAAATGTGTAGGGATCTGAGTTTCAATCCTAGCAACATACTCTTCTCCTAATGGAAGGAGGCATCTCATACAGCTGTCAGGCAGCCCTCTGTAGTAAATTAATCCTATGGCCAGGCAAGTTACCCAGCTCCCTTTGAGAAGGAGGATTTTATAACATTAGGATGTGCCAGAAAGGGGATAAAACTGGGTGGATCGCTCCATCAAAAGTAAAAAGAAATGCTGGGTGGTTGAGTGATGCATGAGGCGTAGAGGGGATGTTGTTATATAGCCCAGGAATGCATGGAGTAGGGTTAGTTGAAAGTTTTCTGTTGAAACAGTTTTTTAATGGAAAATAGAATTTCATCTAAAATGGAAACAAAATTCTAAATCAGTTCAGATAAATGAAAATTTTCACAAAAAGGTATCCTGTGGAAACTTTTTTGATGTTTTTCATCAAAAATGTGAATGCCCAAACCCCAAATATTTCCATTTTGAAATGCTGCTACGGGGTGCCTCATGGGAGGTGTAGCTCGGGTAACTTATGCTCCCATTCCCCGCAAAGTCCATCTGGGCAGCCTGCTCCATAATCTCCCATGATGCACAGTGGCATTGCGACTGCCAGGAAGCACCACTTCCCCTCACCAAGAGGCCAGGCCGTGGCGCAGCATAGCAGAAGCATTCAGATGAGGGAACACAGCCTATAGAGAAGAATGGGAGCATGCGGCACAGCAGCAGCAAAAACTCAAAATTCCTTGATGTTGGCGTCCATTTTCTGACCAGCTGTAGTAGAGGAAGGGTCCTTGAAGGGATGATCTGTTACTGTGTATGCTCCTCACATTAAGAGGCAGCGTGAGTGGGGGCACTAGGGCTGAGTTATACACAGAAAAAGGACCCTGAGGAGCTACTCTGTGACTGAGTAATATAATTATTTTTCTGCTTATAAAAGGAAGGTGGAAACATTCTGGAGTACAGCTTCTCATGTGATCTCTATGCTTTATACAAGATCAGGTGTAGAGGTGAACATGTACTATGTTTACCCAGTTCCCTTGGAGGCTTTGATTTACTAAAGCATCAGAGCAGCCAGCAGATGGCACATGCTAGAACAGCTCATTTAATTATCTTTTCTTTTTTTAATCAGAAGAATATATTTCTTTGAGGAAACTCCTAGCAGCTTTCTAAGCAGATTAAGGAGATAGAGCCCAGACTTCTCCATCTGATCCAGCTTCAGCTTAATAAAATAACATTAATCTCCTGCTTTTTTAATTAAATGTTTACTTGCTTAGCTCTTCTTAAACATAAGGGAAGTGGAGAAAAGCAATCTCAGTAAAGCACCCCCTGTGCTTAGCAGACACCTAATTGATTGCATAATGATAGGTTTGCTTGGAAGTTCTCACTGCTGGCTAGTAAGTTGACATCATCGTTTTAGGGAGGTTTGCAGACTTTAGTGAAAGTGCTGGAGTGAATGTGCAGCTGAACAAATGTTACTGTAGTTTAAGCAGGGCTCACTGAGGCAGCTGAAAGTGTGATTATGTGATTGGCTTAGCTATGGCAGTAGGGAAAATGGGAGACAGAGGTAAGATTGTTAGCTAGTGATGGATAAAACTGCAAATGGTTCAGTTAAGCATTCAGAAGTTTGGAAACTTATCTGAACCCCATCTTGATGTCCTGAGAAACTGGCCTGGGCTGGAAATTGAGAATGAGCCCTCTTGTGTGTGATATGCTGAAACTTCAGATTTCCATTTGGGAGGGAAACACTGGGTGGAATAGCCTTTGACTTTGACACTTTTGGTCCTGGCTGGGACCCAGAACTGTGGTGGTGTCTGAAAATTAGAGCTAATCCTGAGCTGGTAAATTAGAATCCCAATCTGAATTGCCACTAATTTCTCAGGGTTGTTTGCATCGCAGGTTTTGGTTTGGGGACAAAAAGTTACCTCAATTTTTCCAGATCTGTAAGAAGTTTGGGTTTGTGTTTTGGGCAGGATTCGGTTGTTATTTTATTACAATCAGTTTGTTCCCTCTCTGATGTGGACTCCCTTCATCTGCCAGAGCAGAAAAGTATTGCAGTCTCAAAGGAAACTTCAGTTGGCTGGTGGGGTGAAGCTGTAACCAGCTTACAAAGAGAAGAATGGGTAGCTGGTAATATTTTTGACTCACAGGATTCTACATATTCCATGGAAACTTTCTATGAGATTCTGGCATACAGGCTACTTCTTAAAGCTGCTTAATCTGGAGCCTTACTATATCACATATGATTAGTGCAGTTAAATCCTCCTTAATTAACAAAGAACAAATCCTTCAACAAAATATCCAAGTGCAGTGAAAGGTGGTGGGATCAAAGATGGCACTTTAACATAAATACAAGAGAGAAAAAGACTATACCACCACTATTCATTATACCCAGAGCCCCATGTATTTGCTGTGGAATTCACCCCTTGCCACAAAAATTATGCTCCTGAATCTCAGCCCTCATTTTAAAACCAAGTTTCTATCTCTTACGGTTGCCAAAATAACCTTGAATATGCAAGCAAAGTGTAAAGTGATAGTATTGCATCTGAGACTGCAGCTAACCTGTGCTCAGAGCGCTAACTGCTGTGAATATCACATTCATCTCAATTTGAACAGCTGTGGATCTTGTGAGACAGTGGTTGTGAATCCATGACTGTGCTAAATTCTGTGGCATTTTTCCAGAATGCCACAGAATTTAGCATTTCTATCATAGAATTCACCATTTTGATGCAGAATTTTGTTTTCTGGCTCCCTGACCTGCTGGGACCTGACTGTAGCTGCCTCAGTCATGCTCAGTCTCTAGCTTTTCTCACAGTGCGCAGTTATTTGGATAGGATTAGGGAGCATGCTCCCAGCAGTGTTCAATAGAGCTGGGCAGCAGGGATCAGGGTCAGGGAACCAGAGCTGCAGTTCAGCTTGCAGCCAAGGGGTGGGGGTTGGGGGAGTCAGAAGTATAAACTAGGCAGCTTAGGCCTGGTCTACACTACGCGTTTATACTGAATTTAGCAGCATTAAACCGATTTTACACTGCACCCGTCCACACAACGAAGGCCTTTATATCGATATAAAGGGCTCTTAATACAGATATCTGTACTCCTCCCCGACAAGGGGAGTAGCGCTCAAATCGGTATTGCCATGTCGGATTAGGGTTAGTGTGGCCGCAAATCGACGGTATTGGCCTCTGGGAGCTATCCCACAGTGCACCATTGTGACCGCTCTGGAAAGCCATCTGAACTCGGATGCACTGGCCAGGTAGACAGGAAAAGCCCCATGAAGTTTTGAATTTCATTTCCTGTTCGGCCAGCGTGGAGAGCTCATCAGCACAGGTGACCACGCAGAGCTCATCAGCACAGGTAACAATGCAGTCTCCTGAGAATCGAAAAAGAGCTCCAGCATGAACCACACGGGAGGTACTGGATCTGATCGCTGTATGGGGAGAGGATTCCGTGCTAACAGAACTCCGTTCCAAAAGACGAAATGAAAAAACATTTGAAAAAATTTCCAAGGCCATGATGCAGAGAGGCCACACCAGGGACTCAGTACAGTGCCGTGTGAAAGTTAAAGAGCTCAGACAAGCCTACCAGAAAACCAAAGAAGCAAACGGAAGGTCCAGGGCAGGGCCGAAAACATGCCGCTTCCACGCTGAGCTGCATGCAATTCTCGGGGGGTCTGCCACCACTACCCCACCCCTGTCCGTGGATGCCGAGGTGGGGGTGGTAATCACAGCCATGGCTGAGGATTCTGCGGACGGGCAATATGAGGAGGAAGAGGAGGACGAGCTTGCAGAGAGCACACAGCACTCCGTTCTCCCCAACAGCCAGGAGCTTTTTCTCACCCTGACGGAATTACCCTCCCAGCCCTCCCAAGCCACTATACCACACAATGAAGCCATGGAAGGGACCTCTGGTGAGTGTACCTTTTGTAAATATAAAACATAGTTTAAAAGCAAGCGTTTTTTAATGATTAATTTGCCCTGAGGACTTGGGATGCATTCGCGGCCAGCACAGTTACTGGAAAAGTCTGTTGACATGTCTGAGGATGGAGCAGAAATCCTCCAGGGACATCTCCATGAAGCTCTCCTGGAAGTACTCCAAAAGCCTTTGCAGAAGGTTTCTGGGCAGCGCTGCTTTATTCCGTCCTCCATGGTAGGACACTTGACCATGCCATGCATGTAGCAAGTAATCTGGTATCATTGCATGACAAAGCCTAGCTGCGTATGGTCCCGGTGATTGCTGGCATTCAAACAACATCCATTCTTTATCTCGCTGTGTTATCCTCAGGAGAGTGATATCGTTCATGGTAACCTGGTTGAAATTCAGGAATTTAAGTAAGGGGACAGAGATGGCCATTCCTACTGGGCTGTTTGCCTGTTGCTTAAAAGAAATCCTTCCCTGCAGGTAGCCAACCGGGGGGGAAAGGGGGGGCGCGATTGGCGCTGAGCTTTTCCGCGTTTGGCTAGCAGGGATCTTTCCTGCTACCAGCCACACGGTTGGGGGGGGGGGTGGAAAGGGGGGTGTTTAGCAGTGATCTTCCATGATACCAGCCATGGGGTGGTTTCTGCTGCTGCACGTTAACAGGAAAGAAGCAGCACTCAATGGGCTTTGCTTGCTATTTGGGAAAGGAGGGCGCTGGATAGATGAAGTCTGCAGAAGACGAAAGACAATGGCTTACCATGGCTGCATGCAAGCAGAATTCTGATGCCTGGACCTGCGTCTGTGATCTGTAACACCAAAGCCGCAGGCACTCAATATTAAGATGCAAAATGCGACCTTGTAGTGAAAACACATGTGCTATGTAAGGTGAATAGTGTTGTTCACCATGAAAGAGTATGACCATTGTGCTCTAAAATGTATCTTTTTAAATACTTCTCTCCCTTTTTTCCCTCCCTCATGCAGCTGCAAATTTTTCAAGCATCCCTACTCCGTCCCGAAGGCTATCTCAGATAAGGCGGTGGGGAAAAAAAAGACACGAAAAGAAATGTTTTCGGAAATCATGGAAGTGACCCTCAATGAAAGAGCGCATCTGAATGAGTGGAAGGACGTGGTAGCAAAGTACAGGAAAGATTCCAGTGACTGTGAGGATAGGAGGGACGAACGTGAGGATAGGAGGGATGCTCGAGATGAGAGGTGGTGGCAGGAAGATCAGCGGTGGCGGGATGCAACTCTGGGGCTGCTGCGTGATCAAACTGACATGCTCCGGCATATGGTGGAGCTTCAGGAACGGCAGCAGGATCACAGAGTGCCGCTGCAGCCCTGTATAACCACCCTCCCCCCTAACCATGTTCCTTAGCCTCCTCACCCACCAGACGAGTAAGAACTCATGGGGGTAGGCTCCGTGCACCCGCCCACTCCACCCCAGTGGACAGCCCAACCAAAAGGTTCTTATTATTATGAAATTATGAAATTGTTATAGTGGCCTTTTACTTCCCTACTATTCTTCTCCGAAACCCCACCCAGGCTACCGTGTCAGTTCTCTCCCTCTTTTTATAATTAAGTAATAAAGAATACATGATTTTTAAACGAGAGTGACTTTATTTCCTTAGAAAGCAAGCTGTGATCGAAGAGGGGGTGGGTGGCTTACAGTGAATGAGTCAATCAAGGGGAGGAGGGTTTCATCAAGGAGAAAGAAACACAGCAGTCACACTGTACCCTGGCCAGTGATGAAACTGGTTTTCAAAGCTTCTCTAATGCGCACCGCTTCCTGGTGTGCTCTTCTAATCGCCCTGGTGTCTGGCTGCGCGTAATCAGCGGCCAGGTGATTTGCCTCAGCCTCCCACCCCGCCATAAAGATCTCCCCCTTACTCTCACAGAGATTGTGGAGCACACAGCAAGCAGCAATAACAATGGGGACATTGGTTTGGCTGAGGTCTGAGCGAGTCAGTAATGTGCACCAGCAACCCTTTAAACGGCCAAATGCACATTCTACCACCATTCTGCACTTGCTCAGCCTGTTGAACAGCTTCTGACTACTGTCCAAGCTGCCTGTGTATGGCTTCATGAGCCATGGCATCAAGGGGTAGGCTGAGTCCCCCAGGATAACAACAGGCATTTCAACATCCCCAGCTGTTGTTTTCTGGTCTGGGAAATAATTCCCTTGCTGCAGCCGTTTAAACAGAGTAGTGTTCCTGAAGACGCGAGCGTCATGAACCCTTCCTGGCCATCCCACGTGGATGTTGGTGAAACGTCCCTTGTGATCCACCAGTGCTTGCAGCACCATTGAAAAGTACCCCTTGCGGTTTATGTAGTGGGTGCCCTGGTGCTCCGGTGCCAAGATAGGGATATGGGTTCCATCTATCGCCCCACCACAGTTAGGGAATCCCATTGCAGCAAAGCCATCACTATGACCTGCACATTTCCCAGAGTCACAACCTTTTGTAGCAGCAGCTTAGTGATTGCTTTGGCTACTTGCATCACAGCAGCCCCCACAGTAGATTTGCCCACTCCAAATTGATTCCCGACTGACCGTTAGCTGTCTGGCGTTGCAAGCTTTCAGAGGGCTATTGCCACTCGCTTCTCAACTGTGAGGGCTGCTCTCATTTTTGTGTTCTGGCGCTTCAGGGCAGGGGAAAGCAAGTCACAAAGTTCCATGAAAGTGTCCTTCCGCATGCGAAAGTTTCGCAGCCACTGGGAATCGTCCCACACCTGCAAAACTATGCGGTCCCACCAGTCTGTGCTTGTTTCCCGGGCCCAAAATCGGCATTCAATGGCTAGAACCTGCCCCATTACCAGCAGGATCTCCAAAGCACAGGGGCCTGCAGTTTGACAGAATTCTGTGTCCATGTCCTCATCACTCTCGTCGCCGCGCTGCCGTAGCCGCCGCCTCCTCGCCTGGCTTTGCAGGTCCCGGTTCAGCATTGAGTGCACGAGAATGCGCGAGGTTTTTAAAACATCCATGATTGCTGTCTTGAGCTGAGCAGGGTCCCCATGCTTGCTGTGCTATGGCGTCTGCACAGTTCACCTAGGAAAAAAGGCGCAAAACGGTTGGCTGCTGCTGCTTTCAGGGAGGGAGGGGTGAGGCTGTACCCAGAAGCACCCGTGACAATGTTTTTTGCCCCATCAGGCACTGGGATCTCAACCCCGAATTCCAATGGGCGGGGGAGACTGCGGGGAACTATGGGATAGCTACCCACAGTGCAACACTCCGGAAATTGACGCTAGCCTTGGTACATGGACGCACACTGCCGAATTAATGTGCTTAGTGTGGCCGCGTGCACTTGACTTTATACAATCTGTTTTACAAAACCGGTTTATGTAAAATCGGAATAATCCTGTAGTGTAGATGTACCCTTAGAGACAACACAGTAGCTGAGGCATATTGATCTGAGGAGTTGAGCCATTAATGCCAGTTACAGGCTCTCTCTTTGCCTGGCACAAATAAGAGGAAGGAAATTCTGAGCTAGGCTGCCTGGGCAGCACTATGGATGCAGAGACTAGGGGAGTGGAGCTGAGCTGTCTGAAAAGCATAACAAAAAAATCTATCTTCAAAAAATAATCACACATTAATTTTATATCTGTGAGTGTTTCCAAGTATGAGCTCCAGCAAGTCCATGTTTTGGGTGGGGCTTGGGAGGTGGGAACACAGAGAATCTCATAGTAACAGAATAAATTCATGTTGCTTTGGAATTTATGAATTGCTGATGCAGATTTGGGGTATTGTTGCTGTGGAATATGATCCCATTGTGCAATGACTCTGAATATAACAGAGCTGATTGTCGATATGCTACCAGTATAATGAAGATAGCTGGAGAGAAATAAAGCTATGTACCATGTGACATGCAAGACTTAAATTGTGCAACAAGGCCTTCTGATTTAGGCAGCAGAGCAGTACTGAATTATGCATCAAACTGGAAATTATACAGAAATGTATGGCAGCAGAGTCCTATGATCAAGGATTTTAGGAGTGGTGATGGGGTATGCACCCTAACCAGGCTCTGAAGGGTTGTGGGTCTGAGAGGCCAGTTATGGTATCTGGCTGCATCTGGAGAGAGAGCTAGACTTAACTGAACATGAAGCCCACCTAGGAGCAGGCTGGTTAGTATAAAGCCAGGAAGTTGAGAGCAGAAGGAGGCTGCAGGGAGAGTCTGGAGTCTCTGGCTATTGGGAGGAGAGGAGACAACTGAAGAAGGAGAATAAGCCCTGGGATCCTAGCTCTGGAAGAAGGGTGCACCCCAGAGGAATTGTGGGTAAAGAGAGTCTGAGAGGGCTGAATAGGAAGAAGCCCAGGGAAACAGCTGCAAGGAGTAGAACTGACCAGACCTTGGCTGCTCTTTATAGGGTCCTTGGGATGGTGCCCTCTGTAGAAGGTGAGCCTGCGTTCCCCTACCAGCCACTGAGAAGTGGGACAAGATTGTTGGAGACGCCAACCGGACAGCTTGTCTGAAGGGACTTTGTTACCCTGGAAGGGGAGGACTACATAGTGACCTGGCTGGAGGGCTGAGTCCTGAAGAGGGAGCACACCAAGTTGTGAAGAGCGAAAGGGAGCAGTGACAAGATGAGTAACCGATGGAAGGGGGTGCCATACTGGGTGAGAGCTGATCCCCAGAGCAGCCACAAGGAGGCACCACCTGCGGTGAGTGTACCCTTCACAGAGGTCCTTGTGGCAATTACCACCTCCTGTAGGCATCCCTGTCTCCTCAAGAGCTGCAGCCTCTTTTGTCACTGGCAGCCCTGTTCCCCCAGCCAGGCAGTCACAGCTTCTCCTCCTAACACCTTCAGGAGTGGTGCAATTAAGAAGCTGGGCGCTTCTCCTTAGCACAGCCTGCATGATCAAACTAATCAAAGACTTCATCTCTCAGAGGCCTGAGTGAGTGGATTGTTCCTTGCTGCTGTCTTCAGTCTGGAAGGATCTTCCTCTCGCTGCCTTCCACTTCATCCTTTTAAAGGCAGTAGAGTGGGAAGCAGAAACAGAGAATCTGCTGAAGTGCCCCTTGTGGGGAAGCCACAGGGTATGTCTACATTACGGGATTATTCCGATTTTACATAAACCGGTTTAGTAAAACAGATTGTATTAAAATCGAGTGCACGCGGCCACACTAAGCACATTAAATCGGTGGTGTGCGTCCACGGTCCGAGGCTAGCATCGATTTCTGGAGTGTTGCACTGTGGGTAGCTATTCCGTAGCTATCCCATAGTTCCTGCAGTCTCCCCCGTCTCTTGGAATTCTGGGTTGAGATCCCAGTGCCTGATGGGGGCAAAAATCATTGTCACGGGTGGTTCTGGGTAAATGTCGTCAGTCATTTCTTCCTCCGGGGAAGCAATGGCAGACAATCATTTTGCGCCCTTTTTCCCTGGATTGCCCTGGCAGATGCCATACCATGGCAACCATGGAGCCTGTTTTGCCTCTTGTCACTGTCACCGTATGTGTACTAGATGCCGCTGACAGAGGCAATTCAGCAGCGCTACACAGCAGCATTCATTTGCTTTTGCATGATATCAGAGATGGCTATCAACCGTTCTGTACCATCTACCATGCCACTGTAAATTGGCAATGAGATGACGGTTACCAGTCCTTTTGTGCTGCACCATCTGCTGCTGTCATAGGTGCCCCTGGCTGAGATCGGCTGGGGACGCAAAAGACAAAAATGGGAATGACTCCCCAAGTCAATCCCTCCTTTATGGTATCTAAAAATAGAATCAGTCCTGCCTAGAATATGGGGCAAGTGTACTAGAGATCCAGCGTATCAGAGAACCAGAGAGCACAGCCGCTCCGTGTCAGATCCCGCAGAAATGATGAGCTGTATGCCATTCACAGGGGGTGCCCCTGCAACAACCCCACCTGTTGATTCCCTCCTCCCCCAGCCTTCCTGGGCTACCGTTGCAGTGTCCCCCATTTGTGTGATGAAGTAATAAAGAATGCAGGAATAAGAAACAGTGACTTGTTAGTGAGATAAAATGAGGGGAAGGCAGCCTCCAGCTGCTATGATAGTCCAGACAGGACATTAAGCAGTGTGGGGGAGAGGAGCCCAGCATCCCGCTGCTATGATAGTCCAGGCAGAACAGAATCTTTTCTTTACACATGAAGGGCGGGGGCTGATGGAGCTCAGCCCCCTGTTGCTATGATGAAGATGGTTACCAGCTGTTCTGTACCATCTACTGGGAATGGTCAGGAGTTTTTTTTACCCAGACACCCCCAGCCGACCTCACCGGAGGCCAGCCAGGAGCACTCACGGGCTGATGATAAGGACAGATACCAGTCCTTTTGCACTGCACCATCTGCCACAAGGCTGATGATGATGATGGATATCAGCCATATTGTACCATCAGCCACCCATGAGGGGGGGCGAGGATGCTGCCGTTGACTGCTGCAGCATCATGTCTATCAGCAGCATTCAGTAAACATAAGGTGACATTTAAAAGAGTCAAGAGAGAATTTTTTTCCCTTTTACTTCTGGGGTGGGTGAGGGGAGTAAATTGACGAGCTATGCCCTGAACCACCGCGGACAATGTGTTTGACACTACAGGCATTGGGAACTCAGCCAAGAATGCAAATGCTTTTCGGAGACTGTAGGAACTGTGGGATAGCTTGAGTCCTCAGTCTCCCCTCCCTCCCTCCATGAGCGTCCATTTGATTCTTTGGCTTTCCGTTACATTTGTCACGCAGCAGCGTGCTGAGTCCCTGCTGTGGCCTCTGTCTGGAGATTTTTTAAAAATGCTTTGGAATTTCGTCTTCTGTAACAGAGCTCTGATAGAACAGATTTGCCTGCCCATACAGCGATCACATCCGTACGGTCCATGCTGGAGCTCTTTTTGGATTTTGATTTGGGACTGCATTGCCACCTGTGCTGATCGGAGCTCCACGCTGGGCAAACAGGAAATGATATTCAAAAGTTCGCGGGGCTTTTCCTGTCTACCTGGCCACTGCATCCGAGTTCTGATTGCTGTCCAGAGCGGTCAGTGGTGCACTGTGGGATACCGCCCGGAGGCCAATACCGTCGATTTGCGGCCACACTAACCCTAATCCGATATGGTAATACCGATATTAGCGCTACTCCTCTCGTTGGGGAGGAGTACAGAAACCGGTTTAAAGAGCCCTTTATATCGATATAAAGGGTCTCTTAGTGTGGACGGGTGTGGCGTTAAATCGGTTTAACGCTCCTAAAACCGGTTTAAACGCGTAGTGTAGACCAGGCCACAGAAGGAAGAGACAGATAAGAAGGAAGCAGGCAGGCAGGTAAGGTGGCAAGGGCAGAAGATGCAGCACTTCTGTAGACTCGCGTCACAAACAGGATAAAAAGGTAAACTACATCGTTATTTGGGTAACCACTTAATCTCTCTCTCCACAGGCTCCAAGGTGTAAAATTAATCCAAAGACTTCCTGTGACTTCCCTTTCTTGGAGATATCAGAAAATGGAGATGGAATTGGGTTTGTCATTTGGAAAGTCTGAATGTGTGCAGACATGAGTCACTGGTGATGTGTACCATGAAGGGTTGCTCCAGATCTTTCAGATCAGCTTTAAAATGTTACTTTTAAATGTCTCGGAAAATATTATTCTAATGTATAGTTTTGAAAGTATGGCATATAACGGATCCACCTCTTCTATGCAGTCACTGTACTATGGTACTTGTAAACCAGAAAAAAAGAATCACTTGGTTTCTTTCATACATATACTGAGCAACTAATAGTTTCTTTCCAGTTTTGATACTGCACAGTTTTAAAACAAAATAGACACAAACTCTATGGGTACTCACAGGAGCCACTCAGGTACTGTGATGCTAAACGCCCTTATAAGAATGTAGACATATAGAACAAATCGAGGCCCTGATCCACCAAAATCTTGTTTCATTTGTCACACTTTATTTCCACTGATTTCAGTGGGATTACTCAGTGTGTGTGTGTGTGTGTAAGCTGGGGACACGTGCAAGGTCTGGTCTACATTTAAAGATTAGATTGACCCAGTTCTGTTGCCCAGGACTGTGAAAAAATTTGCTCCCCGAGTGCCATAGTCCCTGGAGTAGACATGACTAGGTTGAAGGAAGGAAGACTTCTTCCATTGACCTAGTTACTGCCTCTTGGAGAGATGGACTAACTACACGGGTGGAAAAACCCCTTCTGTTGATGTAGGAAGCATCTACCCTATGGTACCACAGCAGCACAACTGCAGCGCTGTAGCTGTGCCACTGAAGCAGCTGAAGTGTAGACATGCCCTAAGTCTTTGCAGGATTCCCCCCCTCCCCCGCTTGCCCTAACGCTGTTTTTCAAAGTGCAGCTAGTAAGGGAAACTTCTCAGCTGGTGGGGAGGGGAGGGGAGGAGGAATGTTTCTGAATGTGCCTGGAGGGGGTAGGAATGAGAGTGGGAGGATTTCTGAACCAGGCTGGGTAAATAGGAAGGAAGGGGGATGGGCTGCAGAGCTGAGGAAAGGGGGATTCTGAGCTGGGGAAGGGTTGCCTGCCTGGGAGGGTGTGGGGAGGTTGAGCTTTGTGGGGGTTGAGTTGGAGGGAACCAAGAGGTTCTGCAGGGTTCTGAACAGGGAGGAGGAAGGTTTGGGTTGGCAAGGCTGAGTGTGGGTTAAACACTGGTGAGTGTGCAAGCAAGTGCAGGTGAGAGTAGGATCAAATGGAATGACTGGGAGTTGGGGGGGTGAAATTCTAGTGAGAGAATGAGAATGAGGATGTGTGGAGAGTAGGGATAGACTGGGAAGTGAGGGGGAGAGTAAAGGGGTAAATTTTTTCCTCCTGCCATTTGGTCAGCCTGCTGGGAGAGGGCTGGAGAGGGGGATGAGGAAGGCGGAGGGCAGTGTCAGAAAGAAGGAAAGGAGGCAATGTGGTGAGCAGACCCATCAGTTATTTTGAGCACCTGCTACTGCTGCTGATAAACAAGATGAATATAATTGTTTAGGGGTCTGGTTATCCTACCATGTTGGGTTTTTTGTTTTGTTTTGTTTTTTTGCTAGGTGGCAAAAACTGATGATGATGTGTTGAGAAAGCCCTTCACAAATACTTTCTGCTGTGCTGGTTTCATGTGATTCTTATTTACTTTGCTCTTGTTCTCATTTATTATTTATGTGAACATTTCTTAATTTCTGTAACAGTTCAATACTATCCTTTGAGTCAACATTTAAATGTCATTTGAAATTTGGAGTTACTCAAGATGAAAGGCTACCTTCCTCTTTAATGCCACAATTATTGGAGTCATACTTGTGAAGGTGCTAGCAAATCACATACAGACATGAGTAAATGTTTTTGTTCGTTTAGTGTCTAATTTTTAGGAAGACTGAACATTGTTGCTATGTTAATTGGTGAAATAAAATTGTGTGTGTACATATGTGTGTACACACAGATTTCTGAAGGGTCCCATCTTGCTACCATTTCAGTAAATGACAAGTTCAGTGATATCAGGATCTGGCCTACAATGTTTAGCTGTTCTCAACAGAGATCCTGATGTAAATCTCTCCTGTTTAACTATTATTTTGTATGTCTATTTCTGTAATTCATTATGACAACAAAATGCAATTTAAAAAAAAAAGGAAATAGTGGCTGAAAACACATTGGTGGCTGCTGAGCTGTGTTTTTTCAGAGATGCTCAGGGCTCTCTCTGAACAGGCTTTGCTTGAAAGCTTTCTTGGCATATATCCTGGGAGAATATATGAGGGGCTTATGAGAAATGGAAAACAGAGGTACAGATCTGAGCTGGACCTGGCCCAGGAAACAGAGGCCTAATGAGATGCTGTCCTTTCTTGATGTGAACAGGGTCTAGTGTGGCAAATTCAGGCCAATTAGCTACCTGGAGAGGGGTAACGATTAGCCCGGAAGGCTTAGCCAGCAAAATAAGGTTCAGCTGGGGCAGGGGTAGGAAGCAACTAATCAGGTTCAGCTGGCCCCAGTTGCTAGAGACCTTTTTAAACCCTCCCTGACAAGGAAGCTGAGAGGGGGGAAGGAGGATGAGAGAAGCAGGGCAGCTGCCAGCAAGGAGGGACAGCTGAGCTCTGAGACTCGTTGCAGGACAGAGGGCATTCTCCCCAAGGGGGGGGAAAGAAACTAGAGCTAGGGGGCTGGCTGAGAAGGAATCAGCCCGGCCTTGTGAGATTGAGAAGGGTTTTTTTTTTCCCTTGTGCCCTAGCCTGTGCCTCTGAGGCTGGGAAGGACTGAGCTAACAAACAGAGGGGCAGGTATTTTGCCACACTAGGCACACTACTCTTTCTGTCTTTGGATCCTGCAGGTACAGATGAGCTTTCAGTCTTAGCATCTGCTGCTGACTATCAGCCTGAGGGGATGCTCTGCATTCCCACTGAAGCAGATGTCCTCAAAGGGTACTAAGAATTATGAAGACATTATTAGGTGATGGGTTCCTCGCCCCCCAGGGTGCCACCTGGAACTGAAGTACAGCTGAACCCTGTCTCACCAATCTGGGTTCCCGCTTGCCCCAGGATGTTGTGACAAGCTGCAAAGCCCTCCAAGCTTGTACTCACCAACATCCACAGGCAGGGATCACACCCAGCTGTGTTCATGAATGCTCTGGCCAGCCACTCATGAACCCACAATAGAGAGGCTACAGCCAAATACCCTCAGCTCCCGAGCCTAGGACCCCAAAGCTGTACAATCCTGCCCTGGTCAAAACCCAACCAGCATGAATTTATTACCCAGTCCACCACTTCTACAAAGGAAAGTGGTGGACATGCACCAACTCTTGTTCATGCAGTGAGATTTATCCCCTTTGCATGTCAAACAACACACAGTGTTTTAGGTAAAATCTACAATAGAGTTATTAACTACAGATATAGAGCTTTTCAGTGATTATAAGTGATAGCACACAGATCAAAGGAGATTACCTAGTAAATAAACAAAACCGCAAACTAAGCCTAAAATATTAGAAAAATTGGGTCTGAATTAGCAATTTCTCACACTGGCTGATGATACAAGTAGTTCACCAGGTTTCCATACACAGGCTAAAATCCCTCTTCCGCCCTCTTCCCCCCAGGTTCAGTCTTTTTCCTCTGGTACTTTCAGGTGTGTAGTTGTGGGAAGCGTGAGGTACCATCATGATGTCATTTCCCCCTTTTATATCTTCTTCCCACTTGCTGGAAAGCTCTTTTGCTGTGACCTGGGTCAAACAGTTCCCATTCTGTAGTGCTATCTCTGAGAGGTTTCTGTTGTACACAGTTCCTAGGCTAATCCTTGTGCTTGTGTGTATGTCCTCAATAAGCCATTAACATTGTTTGGCCTTTTTACTGTTGTACCTGAAAGGCTGCTTGTGAGTGTTTTCAACCTTACAACATGCTTCAGTAGCACATACATAGCTGAACTTCATAACTTCACGTACAGTGATAGCACATACAACCCAACGAGATTTTATTTGCTAGCAGATCAAGACTTTTAGAATATTTTGTCCAAAACGTATCATTAGATGACAGTGGTGGATAGGGGGGTGCCAGGGTGTCACAATGGGAATACCACCTAATTGAAGCACTCACCATGGGATGGTTAGCTGTTGATATAGATTGTGTCCAGTAATTCTGTCAGTTCTCACAAAGTAAAATGGACTGGGCTGGGTCAGTACTTGGATGGGAGACTTCTTGAAACCTCTAGGTAGTGATTCAGTTTGTAGGGTTGCTCTCCACCAGTTAAGAAACAACGTAGAGGAGATATCCTCCCTTGGCTGAGACATTGAGCTGAAATCTCATGGCGCTTTTCACAGCAGTAGGGGGGATTAACCCCAGTCACCCAGCAAAATTCCAGTGCAGGAAATTGCATTCTGATTCCCCCTGCAGTTTTCATTAGATATGGGATTCTTCATTTTCTGTTCTAAACTGTTTTTCAGTGTTTGTGTGCTGTTTGTCACATTCCTCTCCGAGCAGATGTATTTTAGTGACGGGTGAAGTCATTCCTGCATGTATATAGTTTATAAACCACTTTGGCTCCTTAAGCATGAAAGGTGTCCTAGTAATGTAATTTATTATTAAAGCAGCTATGTGCAGACATACACATTTTGATTTACCAGATGTGTTTAATGGCACATTCATTGTTCTTTGTTCCTATTATTCTACAAACTTATCTCGTCAGATCTTTTTATCTTTGATCAGAGCATGTTACCCCCTACCTGGGTATCGCACATCTTTTATGAAAAACAATAAATCCTTGTCTTCAAACTCGTAATGTGTGTACTTTCGACTTAATTCATCTCAGCTGTAACTTTGAGTTCTGTCATGGATAGATTTAGCTCCTCCTTTCAGAAAATGCCTTCTATTGGTAGGTCTAAGTATTATACTTTTAGTATAGGAAATGACCTGCTGAAATACATTAGGATACCTTGGTATCCTTAGCACAAAGTTGCTTGTATGGAGATTGAAAATGGGTTAATGGGCTGTCAGCATCAAACCTCAAGGTCTGTCATTCCTTACAACTCCCACCTACAAATTCCAGGTACCAATAGTAGTAATAAATACATGAAATCAGAGGGAGGCCCATCTTTTCAAATGGCTTCATGATACAGTGCTTAGTCCAATAATCTTGTACATCTTGTGCTTACTGAAGACATTTTCATTTTTAAGTAACTAAATAAACTGGGAATAGTTTGAAATGTGAATCATAACCTTGGTATATAGGATGTTTATCCTAATTACATGTCTGCTTCTCAACAGATATGTAAGAAGATGTTCCATCTCCATTAGCCTTCTTTCTTTTAAATTTCTTCTATTAATGGGAGGGAATGTCATTCAGATCACTTTTTTGTATCTTGCTTAAACGTCTAAAATGTTCATTTAGTAAGTTGACTTGAAGGGCAGTCTGGTGCTTCTCTCACTTGGCAGTTAAAGAAGCAGCAATTTGTTTCTGTATTGACTGTATCTTGGGAGATGCAGTCAATCTGTCAGCATGAACTGAGGGTATCAGACGTTCAGTGTGTTATTTGCAATGTACGATGGTGCTACCACATTAACTCTTTCTCCTGTCTTGATGGAGGTGGGACTCTTACCTGTGGTGACTGTGACGGGGGCTGTCCTGCTCTGTCCTAGCAACATAGGGAATCCCAACATAGGGAATCAGCTTCCTGCTTCTGATGTACTTAAACATTTTGTTATTACCTTTTGAGTTTTTGGCTAGCTGTTCTTCAGACTCCCTTTTGGCTTTTCTTATTACATTTTTACACTTAATTTGGCAGCATTTATGCTCCTTTTTATCTACCTCACTAGGATCTGACTTCCACTTTTTAAAAGATGCCTTCTTATCTCTCTCTGCTTCTTTTACGTGGTTGTTAAGCCACAGCTGTTGTTTAGTTCTTTTGCTATGTTTTTGGGGGTATACATTTAAGTTGGGCCTCTATTATGGTGTATTTGAAAAGTGTAATGGTAACAATAGCGCATCCATATCTCCTTCTAAACCTCAATCTAAACTAAACTAAATCTTCAGTTTTCCAAGACAGTGGTAAAAAGGAAAGCACCTTGCCCCCCAACCCCCTGTCCTGTGCCCCCTCCTGCACCCCAACCCCCTGCCCTGAGCCCCCTGCCTGCACCCCGCACCCCTCTGTACTCAACTCCCTGCCCTAAGCCCCCTGCCTGCACCTCACACCCCAACCTCCTGTCCTGAGCCCCCTGCTGCACGCTGCACCCCATGCACCCCAACTCCATGCCCTAAGCCCCCTGCCACACCCCGCACCCCTCCTGTACCCCAACCCCCTGCCCTAAGTCTCCTGCCTGCACCTCACACCCCAACCCCCTGCCCTGAGCCCCCTGCTGCACCCTGCACCCCAACTCACTGCCGTGAGCCCCTGCCACACTCCCCACCCTCCTGAACCCCAACCCCCTGCCCTGAGTCCCCTCCTGCAACCCAACCCCCTTCTCTGAGCTCCCTCATGCACCCCACACCCCTCCTCTGCCCCAGTCCCTTGCCCTGAGCCCCTTCTTGCACACTGCACCCCCTCCCACACAGCGCACTCCCTCCCGCACCCCAACCTTTATGATGTTCGCCTTTTTAAAAAAAAAATTCCCTGGGTGCACACCGTAATGAAATGTGCTGCGCACACCTAGGCTTATTGCCCTTATATAAATCCATGGTACGCCCGTATCTTGAATACTGCGTACGGATTAGAAAAGGTTCAGAGAAGGGCAACCAAAATGATTAGGGGTATGAGGAGAGATTAAAGAGGCTAGGACTTTTCTGCTTGGAAAAGAGGAGACTAAGGTGGGGGTATGATAGAGGTATATAAAATCACGAGTGGTGTGGAGAAAGTGAATAAGGAAAAGTTATGTACTTGTTCCCATAATATAAGAACTAGGGGCCACCAAATGAAATTAATGGGCAGCAGGTTTAAAACAAATAAAAGGAAGTTCTTCACACAGCGCACAGTCAACCTGTGGAACTCCTTGCCTGAGGAGGTTGTGAAGGCTAGGACTATAATAGGGTTTAAAAGAGAACTAGATTAATGCATGGAGGTTAAATCCATTAATGGCTATTAGCCAGGATGGGTAAGGAATGGTGTCCCTAGTCTCTGTTTGTCAGAGGGTGGAGATGGATGGCAGGAGAGAGATCACTTGATCATTACCTGTTAGGTTCACTCCCTCTGGGACACCTGGCATTGGTCACTGTCGGTAGACAGGATACTGGGCTGGATGGACCTTTGGTTTGACCCAGTATGGCCATTCTTATTTAGCGATAGTCTGTGAACTCTCCTCTCTTACAATGCAGCTGTCTCTTCCTCGCACCTCTGAAGTGTTTTTGATACTGACTTCAGAAGGAGCAAAGACTGTTTCATTTAGCAAACCAGTCTCTAAATGTATATGCCTTCTTTTCCCCCTCCTCAAGATTCTGCTGTGTCTGCAACACTATCGGACTGTTCCAGCACTCTGTTCCCTACACAGCTCCGCCAGTGCACTTCTGTCCTCAATTGCAGTCATCACCCAAAACAGATTGTTTCAGTCCCAAGCCCCTGCACACCTATGGCAGTGTTCCTCAGTTTGCAGTGTCCTCAACTATTCTAATTTTGTCCTTGTACTCTGGCAGAGCACCTGAATCCTGATCTGCACCAATCCCTACTATTCTAATCTGGAGCCAGCTCCCCTGCCCTCTACAAATGCATAGCCTTTGATCCTGACCTATAGTGTCCCTGGTATTCTAGTCCTGGCTCCCTCATGATTCTGTCAGTGCTGGCGATCTTGACACTGTCATGTTATTTCAGTCCTGGGCTTCTCCTGAGAAAACTACATATCAAAGCTGAACTGTGTGATGGTTCTCTAACCTGCATAAATCTCTAGTATTACTAACCTTGAAGGATCCCCCACTCTAGAATATTTCTATTTTACCTAGGAGTTAAACTCGGATCCACACAGGTGAAAGGCCAGTATACTAACCCACCACACCTTTTATTATTGATTATTGTGTCATATGTGCTCTTGGCCCTTTTACAGTAAAAGTAAGAAGACATTCCTTGCCCCAAAGAGGTTAGTATCTAAATAAACAATGGACAGATGAAGGATGGGATACAGCAAAATAGTGCTTAGAGGGTTTTTCTTCTGTTCTGACCTTTTTCAGGGAAATACTAAGGTTGATAGGCTATTGGAAGATGTTTGCTGTAAGGAAGGACTTGAATCAGTCTGACGTACCTCTAAAAAGAAACTACTATTATGTTCTATAGAGAAGTATATGCTTTCAATAAGTTTTTTTTGCAGCATCCTAAGGAATTCTATAACAGGGATATAATTATCTATTAAATTCTAAAGTCTGCTTCAAAATACTTACAGAAAGGCTATAATTTTCTATGTGACTTTTCCATAAGGGAGTCTTACAAATCAAACATCTTGGACCACCATGTGGGTCTAAATTACAGTGGTTTTTGAGTAAGTCCAACGGCATTCACTCTTTATCTAAGTAGTTTAAGCAGGAAATGCCTCAAGACATTTCTGCAACAGCCAATTTTAAAGTGAAGAATAATAATCTATCTAATCAATAAAAGCAGTAAAATGATTTTTAAACTTCATATGATGACCTTGGGTCTTGCAGCATGTCTAGCTGTCTGGTGTTTAGAGGGTAGCTCTTTCAGGCAAGGATTGTGTCTTGTACAAAACTAAACACGCTGTTAATAAATGGGCACCCGGAGCAGTCAATGCAAGCTCTGCCTTGACTACTAGGAGATGGCAATCATGCCATATTCCCTTGGAAAGGTTAGTTCCTCTAAATACGCAATGAAGTCTCAACTTTGCCCTGTGATATCAATGTCATAACTGCATGGGCATCTTCAAAGATTTATTCCTTGGGCAGGTAATTCTGTTATGCGACATATCACTAGGGGGAGCTAGAACTTAACTAGCTGTTTGCAGATTATGGTGAGCGTTTCAGGCTTTGCTATGAGCTCCTAGATTCCCACCTTGTCCACATGGAGCCAAGTATTGGAACTTTTTCTTTGTAAGCTTCTAACTAGAATAAAACTATTCCCCTGTTGTACCTTTACACAGCTTGTCACACTCATCCCATTGGGAGTGAGAAGAATCCTTTGTCAGGTCTTCACAGTTGGTATGTCAGGACAACCTCACTATGTACAGACCCCACCCTTCAGCAGGGCCTCAAGTTGCCTCACCCTTTGGCCCTTCTAGGGGGATAGTAGTGTCTAGTTCATTTATGGGAATTTGTGTGGCACGCGCTGCCGTAGTGCCTGAGCCCCTCCCATAAACCGCTGAACATGAATAGGTCTCATAACATCATGATGTGGAGAAGTTTGATCCCCATTTTACAGATGGGGAAATGGAGCGAGAGGGAGGTTAAGTGACTTGTCTGCGGTCACACCATGAGTCTGCAGCAGAGCCAGGAGCAGAGGCTACATCTCCGCATTCCTAATCCTGTATCTTAACAAGGCTATGCTTCCGGCCCTTCTGAGATGAGCACGTAGGGTGCAGAACTTGCAAGAGATGTTGTGCTCCAAATGAGCAGGGCATAAGAAGCTATTTCCTTTGTGTACTCTTACCGCCAGCCTTGGTGTGTGGGTGGGCTTGTATTGTGTATAATGTAATGGGCACATGATGATCTCCTGGTGGTTATTAGCAACTTACAGTAAAAGCAATTTGCTGCTGTAGCATTAACACTTGCAGTGTGTGCCTGGGGCTCTGGACCCTGACCTGTATTCTGATCTGGAAAACAATGAACTGAACTTACTCTGAGGTCTGCACCTAAGTCCATGCAAGTGTTCAGAAGAGATTACCTATCCCTCTCCAGGTCAGTCAGAGACCTGACAATTCTCCTTTGCCGATTTCTGTCTCTGTCTGTCAGTCTCCCACACCTACTCTTAGGGATCCCATTCATCATGTTACAGATGTGTGTCTGCCTTCATTTTTACACAGCTCAGTGAATACACCACTTGCTTGATGCTCAGCAATATGAGCGTAGAAGGTACTCAGCGGTGTCTTGGTGTCAGGCTGGAGTTAGGCCAGGCGTCCCCAAACTCTTGAGGCACAACCCCTCGAGGGGTGCAGAAGAATATTCGGGGGGCCACAATGGGATATGGAGGAAGTGCCACCCAGCCCTGCTCTGCTCTGCCCTAAGCTCCAGCCCTGGCCTTGGCCTCTGTGACTGGGGGTGGGGGCTGGGCCACACCAGTCCCCAGCTCTCACCTGCACCCCTGACCGTGGCCCTGCTCCCAGCCCCAGTGCCTGGGGGGCAGGGGGGAGGGAAAATTACTTTAAGAGTAAGGCAGGGGCTGACTTCAAAAGTTTGGGAACCACTGAGTTAGGCTGATGTGCACTATAATGTGTATTTTAATTGTAAGTGCAGGTGAAATGCCTTGATTTGACCACAGGAGGTAATGGCTTATGTGAAACTTGTATGGGATGCAGCTCTTTTGTCTTCTCAGCAGTGCTGAGATGGGTCAATCTAAAGTCCATGACCTGTGGGCAAGATTTGGCACCAGATGTCCTGGAATGTCAGTGTTGCCAGGATAATTTCCTTTTGGGAATAAAGGTTTGTGGCCAAGGTGATGCCACAGCAGCCAGGAACAGTTTTTACTGAGCATGATTTTGAGTATCTGACACCAGCTGGTAGTCTCTCACTGCAGCTTCTTCTGATGACTAAGGAGGAGCTGCTCCTGGTCTCCAGCTACAGGACCCATACCTATTAGTGCAAAAGGATCACCGATCACTAACAGCTCTGTGCCACAGGAGGTTGCAGAAAGGAATTCCACTGAAATACCTGGCATGGGTGGAGAGCACAAATGTGTTGTTTGTCAGTGCCCTGATGTTCTATGTGCTGTTTTAAACAGTCTAGAAGGACAAAATTTGCTGCAAGGGCTTTTTCATTTTCACCTGCTCATCTTGCCTCCACACCATAGCACTGAAGTTTCTCTGTCAGGGAATGGTTCAGCAGGAAGGGGGGGGTCACTAAGCAATTTAGATGAATGCAAATGGAAACAGCGCATGCTGTTAAATAGGCCATTGGTAATGAGGACAGGAACCCTTTCATAGATCTCACCTGCCTGATTCTGCTTCAGGGCAGTGGTGACCACTAGCATGTGGCAGCTGCTGAGTGGCTGAGCATTAGGGGGAGTTGGTTTCAGTATGGTTCCTAGTAGGCTTTTGTGCTCTGGCCTATCTCATTTGACAGTACATGTTAGACCTGTCACACCATTGGAGGGATTGTATCTAGGTGTTAGAACTGGGGATGCCTGGGTTCTTCTCCCAATTCTGCCCCAGATTTTCTGTGACTCTGGGTAAATCAGTTACTCTTTTGTCCCTCAGTCGTCCAATCTGTAAAACAGGGATGTTACTATTACCACCCAGGAGTACTGTGAGGGGTAATGCATTATTTATAAAGCATTTTAAAATCTTGGATGAAAGGTGTTTTATAAGAGCAAAGAATTATGATCACTCCGGTTCAAAAGGAATTATTCTGGGGAAAGTCCTGTGTGTATGGCCTTGGAATTGATGAATCTGTGAACTGGCTCCATTTGCTGGGAGTTTAAAAAGGGGGGGGGGCAGGGGGATCAAGACTGAAAAGTGAACTCTCTTCTCACTGCTAGTCACCTCAGTGCAGTTGTATGAGCCCCAGGCAGAATTGAGACATATTGGCAGGGCAGCATTGCAGGTACTTGCTCTGCTGCTGCCCATGTTATAGCTGTTCCGGGGATAGAGGGTGTCCTGTCCCCAGGGCTGTTAGCCAGCAATAAATTCACTTCAAAAAATCTGATAGCACAAAAGACACCTGTGTAACACTGTCCTTCCCACATGGCCCCCAGCTGATAGGACTGCATGCTCTGCAATTTATAGACAGAGATACCAGATAGGACTTTGTTTGGTTTTGAGGGTTATTTTTTTTTAAATGTATGCAGCCTTTTTGAATAGAAAACAAGGTTTTTCTGCATGGTTCTTAGCAATGCTAAGTGGGAATCCCTTCATGGTGTCAGCAGCTGGTGCTGATGCCATGCAGATCAAGGGGAGGTGGGAGTTATACTGTTGGCATGTTATAAATCATGAAGTCAAAAAGCATTCTCCACGTCTCACCCCACCCACATACTCTTTGCCCCTTGTCTGAGAGGGTGGGCAAAAAGGTGTCTCCATCTCCGTGCTGACAGACCAGGCAACAACCTGAAAACAAAAGTCCAGCTGGTTTTGTGATTTTTGCCCTTCATTGTAACATACCTTGGAGGGCAGGTTACCCTGAGTGAAGACTGAATTCTGCAAAGGCTCAATGCTTCCACAGCTGTGTGCAGTCTGATAAGGGGGATGACAACATCCCTGGCTGATAAAGGGACATGCTGAGCATTTAATTAGGATTCCCTGAAGGTACCCATGTGTGTCTCAGGTAGCTGAAAGATAAGTGTTTGTGTGCATTGAGGGGAGAATATGCAGGACTTCCATCTAGGCTACGTATCTTAATTTTGCAAGGTTATGGATCCTACAAAGCAGGGGAGAAAAAAAATTACATTATTCAGTATTCCATTGGGGGGCACATCAACTCTGCTCTGTGGGCTTTATCACTCTACAGCAGTGTTTCCCAAACTTGGGACGCTGCTTGTGTAGGGAAAGCCCCTGGCGGGCCGGGCCGGTTTGTTTACCTGCTGCGTCCGCAGGTTCGGAAGATCGCGGCTCCCAGTGGCTGTGGTTTGCTGCTCCAGGCTAATGGGAGCTGCAGGAAACGGCGGCCAGTATGTCCCTCGGCCCACACTGCTTCCTGCAGCTCCCATTGGCCTAGAGCAGCGAACCGCGGCCAGTGGGAGCCACAATCAGCCGAACCTGCGGACACAGCAGGTAAACAAACCGGCCCAGCCTGCCAGGGGCTTTCCCTGCACAAGTGGCGTCACAAGCTTGGGAAACACTGCTCTACAGGGACCTGGAGTTACGAGTTGCACAGGAAATGCGTGTGCACTTTGTCTTTCTAATGGGATTCAGTGGCTTGCTGCCTTCACATCAAGCATGCAACCTGTGTGAAAATTTCATTTTGCTGAGGACGTGGGGCTTGAATTGTAGAATGGGCATTAGGCAGCGTGCCACCACCCAACCACTGCCTGCATCTCTCCTGAAACAAGCCACAACTTGTCAGCTTGCTAGTGGGGTTTAGAACATAAGAACAGCCATACTGGGTCAGACCAATGGTCCTTCTAGCCCAGTATCCTGTCTTCCGATGGTGGCCAATGCCAGGTGCCCCAGAGGGAATGAACAGAACAGGTAATCGTCAAGTGATCCATCTCCTGTCACCTATTCCCAGCTTCTGGCAAACAGAGGTTGGGGACACCATCCCTGCCCATTCTGGCTAATAGCTATTCTCTGGGGGCTGAACTTCCACATTCTTTCACCCAAATCAACTTTCCTGAGCCATCCCATTCCAAGGAAAATGTCCTGTCAGCTTTGTACAGAAAGCCAGGTAGCAGCCGCAGGTTAATTTGCTAGTGACAAACAGGTTTTGGGAGCTTAAACCTATATCGGCCCCTGCATCAACTGATGGGTGACTACTGACTAGACCTGTTACAGGAATACAGTGAAAATCCCCTGACTGATCTTTCCTCTTACAATAAATGAAGTGCTCACAGAACAGGAGTAGCACAAATAAAGGCAGTGAAAACTTTCCCCTCACTGCCTATGTGCCTCAATACTGACCCGGAAGGGATGAAAAGGGAGTTCAGGGTCCATGGCTCATTCAGCCCTTGGCCTCTGGGCTGAGACTGCTAGTTGCAGTGGTGATTTTGGGAGGTGGACACCTGCACATTAGGAACTGAATGGAGATGACAAAAGTCATTTCACAGAGGCCAACAGTCATCAGATGGTAAAGGCTTCCCACCAGTGCTAATCTGGTGATCAGGAAATGCTCCATGTTGCACTACCCAGTCCGTGAGCTAGCCAGTCCCCTCTCCCTGCTGCCCCACATGCTCTGTATACCCATACTCCATCCATTTCTGCTTTTGTCCTCCCAAGCCACCTGCTCCCACTCTATTCCCTTGTTCATGCCTGATTGCATGTGTTCCTGTCAATTTCTTGCTCACTTCCACATATCCCACCTACTGCCACTCAGTTTCTCTTTGCCCTGCTCTCTCCTATTCTGTGTCCTTTTCTGCATTTTCTCATAGATAAGTTAATCAGATTTTTGTAGCATCTAATCAAATCTGAGCTATCTGCCAAGTTATGTATTTACAAGAATAGCACTGAAACACACAATTAGACTGGGAGTGCCTGGGTCACTACAAAAAGTAATTTTCCCTCCGTTGATACTCACACCTTCTTGTTAACTGTTGGGAATGGGCCACATCCACCCTGACTGAACTGGCTTCATTAGCACTGACCCCCTCACTTGGTAAGGCAACTCCCATCTTTTCATGTGCTGTGTATTTATACCTGCCTACTGTATTTTTCACTCCATGTATTTAATCAAGTGGGTTTTAGCCCACAAAAGCTTATGCGCAAATAAATGTGTTAGTCTCTAAGGTGCCACAAGGACTCCTCATTGTTTTTGCTGATCCAGACTAACACGACTACCCCTCTGAAACCTGTCACAATATTAAATGAAGATCAGCAAACGATAGTGGTTGAATTGAACTCAGCTCTTGTCATGTTAGGGTTCAGCTGCTTAAATTTGCCTTTGGGATGCCTTGTCCTCCTAATTCTTTCTCCTTTCTGTTTCTGCTATTGCTGGTAGGCTTTGGTGGAGGGATGGGTTTTGCGCCAGGCTCTGAAACGGCTCATACTAAGGGTCAGTCTATCTGGCAGCGAATACCATGCTCTAAGACTCAGCACTGAGAATGAACATAAGAATGTAGCACTGGAACGGACCACCTGGGTCATTGAGTCCATTCCCCTGCTATCACAGGCACATGTCATATAATCCTGTTCACAAGCTTATCAAGGTCTGCTATAAAACCAGTCAGGTTTCCACTATTCTTTCTAGGAGACTGTTCTAGCACTTCAACTCTCTGAGGGTTACAAACCTTTTTCTAAAAAGCAACAAAGAGTCCTGTGGCACCTTAGAGACTAACAAATGTATTGGAGCATGAGCTTTCGTGGGTGAATACCCACTTTGTCAAAATGCGTCTGACGAAGTGGGTATTCACCCACGAAAGCTTATGCTCCAATACATTTGTTAGTCTCTAAGGTGCCACAGGACTCTTTGTTGCTTTTTACAGATCCAGACTAACACGGCTACCCCTCTGATACTTGAAACCTTTTTCTAATTCCCCACTAACTTTACTCATGGCTAGTTCATACCCATTTGTTCCTGTGCCAGCATTGCCCATTAGCTTAAATGGCTCTTCACCATCCCTTGTGTTCACCCCCAGATGCTTGGTCTTCGTCTCTCAAAAATTTCATCTGGAGACTTCTAGTTTCCACAACTTCACTCATGCAGGATATCTTGACGGGTCGTGGATGGTGAGTTGGCCTCTGGGTAGTCTGGGTTGAAAATCACAGAGACAAGGACCTTGATTTGAATCTGGAAACAAACAGGGAGCCAGGTGAGAGTGTGGGGTGCTCAGATGATCCATCTTCCTTCAGGGAAGTCAGTTTTCCTCATTGTGTATTTATTAAAATTAAGACTGAACTCTGGACCCTGCATGTTCTTGCACAGTGCAAACATTTGTTGTGCTCTAGTGCAAGTGTGAATGGAGGCTTCATATGAGTGCAAGTAAAGCTAAGCCCTATGGTGACCACACTGAGTGGTAGAAGTGGCCGGATTATTTGTAACTGCTCAGGGTAAAAATAGAGCGGTGGGGTGTTAAAGGAAGATCATGTTCCTCTGTGCTCCCTCTCTTGCTCATAAATTTCTACTGGCTGCTTATTGCAACTTTCTTTGTAGAGGATCAGGGCCTGAAAGTGGCCATCAAAAGAAATGGTGGGGAGAGAGAAACATTTGGGACAAAAACGTGTTTCCATGAAAAAAAATCTGATGTAGGTCAAAAATTTATCCAAAACTAAAAATGTGGGGTCAAAACAGTTTTTTCATCAAAAAGTGAGAACATTTGGATACTATCACGGAGTCCCCGGGCGATGCTCTGGAACTGCTCCCCACAAAGCCAGTCAGGACTTTGGGGAGCCTCCTCTCCCCTGGAGCAGACTGTCTTCAGGGCAAGAAGCTCACACGGCTTCACCTTCCTGGGTCTGACCTTGGAGCATTCAGCATCCTCTTCCCCTCCGTGTGCTTCCCACAGCGAGTCTGCCCAGGCGGGGTCCTGGGGAAGCCAGAGGGTCCTGCACCCCGACTTCGCAGTCATACGTGACTCTTAGCCAGCCAGTAAAACAGAGGTTTATTAGATGACAGGAACACGGTCTAAAACAGAGCTTGTAGGTACAGAGAACGGGATCCCTCAGCCGGGTCCATTCTGGGGCCTAGTGAGCCAGACAACCCCATCTGCCGGGGGGGAGGGCCCTAGTCATTTGTTGCCAGGAGACAGAGTGTCGGCCATTTATGCACACTGGAGACTTAAGAAAGGCATAGGGGAAACTGAGGCACCCACACAGTATTCAGAGGAAACATTAAGAACAGTCCCACTTCGTCACAGATACAATGAGTGTTTGGTCAACAGCTAGAAAAATATGGGGTAAAAATGTATTTCAATGAAATAATCTGATCGTCTTGCATCAAAAAAATGTGATGAGGGGTGGTAAGGGCAGCCCTGTGACATACAGGCATACTTTGTCCTTGGTACTGTTGCATCTTGTACATCCAAGGATTCTGTGGTGCTTTACAAACACCAATTAGTTCTCCTAACACCCCCACAAAACTGGTCACTCCTATTATCAAACTCGTTTTACAAACAAACTGAGGCACAGAAATTGCTTTTGCAAGGTACAAACTGATGAGCAGAGCTGGGACTGGAAGCTAGTACGACTCCTACTTCCTAATCCCCTCCTCTGGCCACATGTCTGCTCTCAGACCTGACCCATGGTTTTAGCTGATGTATACATCACCTAACTCTTGTAGAGCTAAATCCAATTGTTAGCATAGATAATGACATTAAAACAAAATAGCTGTTCCTGGCTAGAGATCAATGGAGAAACACACAAGGTTCCAGTAAGAGCAGGCACCACTAGCAGGAAAATGTTGAATCCCGTGGCAAGTTATGGAGTAAGCAATGCACCAAAAGAACCATCCTTTTAATGATTCATTAGGAAGAAGAATGACTTGTGAAAGCTGCCACAGGCCTTTTTGTTTTTCTTTTAATAGTTCCTGAAAAAGTATTTCAGTGCATCCAGAGCAGCCCTGGACCTGCTCGTTTTTAATTTTGTGGGGAAGGATAAAATGGAGGTGGTGGAGGATTGGGTGGGCACAAGCATTTCCCTTCATCAAGATCTGCAGTCCTTAAATAAGTGTTTGTCTGCTAGGCCATGTCCATTGCATGTTCTTCTAGCTGAACATAAGCGACTAAGGCCTAAGCAGTCCCTTACGTGGGAAACTTTATTCAGGGACAGGAAACCAGGTGAGCTTCCCCTTACAGAGTTTTCTCTCTCTTCTTCCACCTAAGGTGTTTTTCCTTCTAATTGAAGAAGTGGGGTTGAACCTCTAGAACTCACAGATGCCTGCTTCATGGTTTGGGGGACAGGCTGTGTTGGAGCTCTGCTTTCCACAAGCCAGGGAGAGGGACAAGGAGGGGATCTCTCCCTCTGCTCTTTGCAAGGAGAGAGGAGGAAAGCTGGGTCCTCCACATTCCCCTTTAGCCCCTGCAATCCACTGTTTAAGGTTTCCTGGCAGTACAGATCCAACTGAACCCTCATGCAACACGCTCCCCTGCCAACTTCTCCCCTCACCACCTTCTCTCCCTCAGCCCTGCCTTCAGAGGAAGGTTCAATAGTACCAAGAATCTCTCTGTGGAAACGTTAATACTGACACTGTAGCAGTGTTTATCCCAGGGGTGGTAGGGAGAGGATGTATATCTCCCCCATGCGTGGAACCGTTGCTCAAGGAGGGATTTCTGTAGAAGAATGCTATAGAAACATTCTTCCTCCGTTTTGTGCTCCCCAGTAGGACAACCACAGGCTTCTCATCCCCTCCCTCCATGCACGGGAAAAAAAGAGGACAATTTGACCCTTCTCCGAATGATACTTGTGTAGAAAAGCTAGCAAAATCTGGACACTTTTGGGAAGGGACCTTGGTTCTGTGTCTGTGCAGCACCTGGCATGTTGTCACTGGGCACTACTGCAGGACAAATAATAATAATTAGGTGGAACTAATGAGATGGATGCAGTGTCATGTATAGAGCTGTCTAGTGGGGCCTCTCAGAGTATCTGTCACAAGTGCAGCCTATTTAATATTTTCATGAGCAGATCAAGAGGATGCAGGGGAGACTGTGTTAATCAGAGCTGCAGCTGAGAGAAAGGTGGGAGGAATCAGTGATACTGTGGAGGAGGAGAAGGATATGCAGTATGAGCTCTGGAAGCTGGAATCAATGACACGAGCTTTAGTAAAGATAAATATTAAGTGACTGAATGCATTCACTCTGCAGTGTATTTACTCTTTGCAGTCATTTATCCCAGATAATGTTCACGGTCTGCTATTAGACACTTGGGGATTCAGTTGCTATGAAAGATGCCGTGCTTAATAAAGCTGGATTGATTCATACTGGAACAAATAAGCAAAAGCATGTTAGAGACTGGGGGAATACTGGGTGGGCGGCTGAACTGCAATGAAGGATGTAGGGCTCAAGTGAATGACGAATATGAATTAACAGAGCAATGCTAATGCAAAAGAAAGGGGATTTACTATATGATGTGGCACTGACAGGACTATCCATATAATAAGCAAGGGAAGTGCTATTCCACCCTGCTTGACGGGGGTTAGGTTCCTAGTTTCAATTCCACCGTCATTCTGGGCTTCACTATGAGACATGGACAAAGTGGAGAGTACAGCAGAGAGGGAGAAAACGATAAAGGGTTTGAAACCAAGGAGTATAGCCAGGGGAGCTGGGATGGGTTGGTGAGGAGAAAAGATGTCTGAGGGGGAGACGTACCTGTCTGCAAATGAAGAAAGGGATGCTAGAAAGAGAACAGGGATCCATTATTCTCATTAGTCACCAAGATCAGAACAAAAAGTGATGGGTTTACTGCTTACCTGGGAGAACTTGCTCTAGAGCTGAGAACAAGTAACCAGCCCCACCCTCCATAGTTAGGAAAATAACAAGGATACTGAAAACTAGACTTATAAATTGCTTTCCGTTTTCATAATCAAAAGCGTTAGCAACATCGATGACACTAACTACTATGAGGGCTTACAGACACCGTATAAAGCTGATGGAGCTCTTTTTAAGAAACACCTTCAACTCTGCAAGGGGAATTCCAGAAAAAGCCCTGGCAGGTTTTGCCTCAGAGGAAGAGAAGGATTCTGACCTTGAAGGAAAAAATATATCGGATGATCAAAATATCTGTGGGCAAACCAACAGCAGCGTGGGAAAGGATCTGTTTTGCTCTCTGCTCTTGGGCCTGTGGGCAGCAGTCACAGCAGGAGTGGCCAAGTTACGATCAACTATAGATTCTTTTTATTGCAACTGATGACAAGCCAGTTTCTCGGCAGCCACTCAATTATTTTATTAAATCGGTGGTTGAATGTCAGAGGAAAGTTCACTTATTAGATCAAGCTGCTCTTCACTGGGGACTTTTGCAACCAGCAGATATATTCAGAGTGGCTGCCTGCGTCCGTTTGCCATTTGCCTTCAGCATCTGCATCAGAACATCAAAGGTAGGAACTTCTTGAATACACCCATAGGCACTTAGCTAGCCCAGGATTGTAGGTGAATCCCTTACTTTCCTCTCTTTATGAATACCCACAGTCATTTCTCAGTACCCAGCCTCTAACACAAAACTGCAATACTTACACTGCAGTGTACCACTAATAAATAACATCCCTTCACTGCTGTCCCCTGCTTACTAGGAACTGTAGACATGGCATTGCAGGCTGCTATGTTTATTGTCTTCCAATTATTTCTGGGTGAAATCTGATTGTTTTACAAGTTGGGATATTCCCCCCTCCCTGACTGCCAGCCTTGGGGTCATGGAGTCTGTCTGGGGTCACTCTTTTTCATGCATCTTCACCAGCAATAGCAGTTCTGTAAATCCACAAGCTACAGCCACAACAGCTGCTCTCAGGCTTCTCTGACAACTGCACTGTAGCTTTCTAAACAGTCTAAGGGGCTCTCTAATTTACTGAGTTCTGGCTGCAGTGTTGTTGTAGCTCGGTTGGTCCCAGGCTATTAGAGAGACAAGGTGGGTGAGGTCATAGCTTTTTTTTTGGCCCCACCTCTGTTGGTCAGAGAGACAAGCTTTCGAGCTTACCCAGATCTCTTCTTCAGGTCTGGGTAAGCTCAAAAGCCTGTCTCTCTCACTAGCAAGAGTGGGTCCAATAAAAGCTATTACCTCACCCACCTTGTATCTCTGAGCTCTGTCACACCAGCCCAGATGCACATAATTTGAAATCCAAAATGAAAATTTCCCACATAATGAGTTTCACCCTGCTGCCCATCTGGAATGTTAGGGGAAGAGTATTTAAAGAGAGAAAAGGGAAGGGTTAACCCCTTCTTAGATACTTTGGCTTAATTAGCCTTCTTCATTTCAGAACAGGGCATTTGAGGAGGTGCTGACCAGAAATCTCCAGACCCAAGATAATATACCATAATTATTTCTGCACAACTAGCAGGACAATTGCAAACCTCTGGCCAACTGCAGTTCCAGATCAGGGTTGACAGAGGATGGAAGTACTGTCTGACATGGATAACTATTAATTCAAGAAAGACTGACTTCAAAAAAATATATATATATTTTTAACAAACAGTTATTGGAAGGAGCAATGGGAAGGAGGCACCTGGTGACTGGGACATGTGGAGGTCAGTGGCTTCTGGAACTTTCCTTTTGTACTGTGGTGGGACTTTGGGGCAGTTTTAGAATGCAGTTTGAATGGAATTACAGTGGCTATTTTAGGTATTTCCTGCAGGCTGAATACACACAGGTTATTCATTGCATCGATTCTGTGTGTATGCATATGTAGCCCTGAAGGTATTGCTGATTTGTAAGACGCTGAAACATTTAAAAAAAAGAAAAAAAGAAAAAGGAAAAAAAACCCAGAAAAGTCACTGTTTGTGGTCAGCCTGCAATGTTTTGTTCACTCCTATTGCAGAGCCAGCATACAAACTCTCCAACTCCTGAGTTGTGCCAACATTGCTTCAAAAGTGCTGATGCACAAACAGGTTGCATGCCTTGTGAGCCATTGGAAATATGGGTGAGAAATTTATGGCTTAAAGTGGCAAGAAAAAGAAACCTGAATATTTCTAAAAGGGCGTTGCAGACTAAGCAGCACTGACCAGTTTCCGTGGTCTGAAAAGTGACGGTCAAAATGCCATCATGGAGTTTCTCATTTATTTTTTCTCAGTGATTTTTCCAGCTCATAAGTCAAAATTCATTTTTTTTCTAGCCCCAGAGATCCAACCTAGGCTGTGAAAATTTTGTTCAATCTGCCTCATATGCTATAACATGTAATAAAGATTCTGCAGGTGGAGTTTAGGTGAATATTGTTGATGATCTGAACTAGGGTCTCAACATGTTAAAAGCCAGTTCACTGTATCACTGAGTTCCCCTCTATTTATTGCCATTGTCTTATTTCTTTAAACCAAAACCTCCTGGAGAGTTCTTGGGAATTGTTCTTTTAAACACATTTATGGCGAATTGTAAGTGGATGTGCATTTATCCTGCAGTACAAACGCATGCTTCCAATCTATAGTATCTTCTGTTCCTCTTGATATCTAATCCTCTTCTTTGGCAAAGTAAATAATAAGAGACACTCTTACAGATCAGATTAAGCTTCCAGTCCCTTTTTAAAAGGATAGGAGATCAATACCATTACCAAAGCCATTAAACAGTCCTAAGCATTTCAGCTGTGCTCTGTGTACAGTAAGATTGCAGAGAGGTACTTCTACTAATATACAGACCTACACCTTCACTGTATGGATGTGCTATATGCTGCCTCCACCCGTCCCCCCTCCGATGTGACTGACTGTGCCCAGTATCAGAGAAACAGGGTTGGTGATGAACTAAGAAGCCTTTCACCCTTTGGTCTCTGGTTCAGGTCACTAGTATTGTCCATTTTTAGGCTGAAACCTGTGAATATGGCACCAGGATGGCCTGAGAGAGCTCCAGGTTCAAGACCATGCTTTTGCCTTATTCAGAGTTATTTTTTTATCCCAGATCACACTAAATCAGGAAGAGAAGGAACTTGAACCTGGGTTTCCCACATCACAGGGCAGTGCTCTGTCTAAGCACCAGGCTATGGAGTTTCTCTAACTTGCTCCTGTGTCTCCATGAAATGTTTCCCTTTCAATGAAACAGCATATTTCAACAAAACTACCAGCTGTAGATACAGCATTAGGACAGTCCCTGCCTCAAAGAGGTTACAACCGAAGTAACATCACACCACAGTCAGCACTAATTAGTTCCTCTCTTGGCAGGCTAAGCAGAGAGGGTAAGGATTAAACAGACCATGGAGTCTGAAATCCTCTATCATCCTGAGAGATGGCCCCTCTAGGTCAGGACTGAGTCATACCAGCGGAACTGAGAAGGGGAAGCGGACATTGTTGCTGCCCAAGCTCTACTACTTTGGTATGTAAATAGAGGACTCCAGATTTTATGGCTTTCAATCAGCTATCATTCAGAAGTATAAATTCACTGCATGCTGAAGCAGCAGGGTATAGCAGCTTTTGGATGACTATAACCTGCCATGTGTTGTGAGACCCGAGGCAGAGGGCAAATGATTACAATGTGCCGTCATCTTCTAGAAGTTCATAGTGGCTTAAGATGATCTAACTGCTGCCATGGAAGGGAGGAAGGTGTGGTCTCTAGTTAGACCAAGATACTAGAAGCCAGAATCTGGGGTTCTTTTCCCAGCCACTGACTCACCTATGTGGCCTTGGGCCAATCACCTAATTTCTCTATTAATCAGTTTACCTATCTGTAAAATGGGGATTATAATACCAATTTGCAGGTGTATTATGAAGTGTAATTAACATCTGTAAAGCGCACTAAGATTCTGAGATGAAAGGCTAGCGAAGGGCAAAGCATTATTATAATTATACTGAATACAAAGTATGAAAATAGACGTGCATTCACTTGGCATTATTGTTTTGGCTACGACATCATCATCAGCCAATCTGAAAGCTCCATCTGTATCCTACTCTCTGTAGCCACTTTGCAATTATGTTTCACTGTACAGCAATTTTGTTCAACAACTTGGTTGTTTCTCACATCAAATGAATTATTCAGCAACAGATTGCGTTCTTGTCTTTGACAATACTAATACCTTATGTTCATATAATCCTTCAAAAGTGCTCTGCAAACATGGTTACTAAATTCTTCAATGCACCCGTGAAGTATGCTACTATTATTATGCCCACGTACAGCGGAGGAAACTGAGGCTCAGAAGTTCAGTGACGTGCTAAAGACACACTGTGAGTCACTGGTGAAACTAGAAAGGGTGGCTGTGTCCCTGATAACCAAAAATGAGACACATTTTGCCTAGGACTGCCTGCATCCTAGTTGGAGAGAGCTCCCTTTCTTGAGCAAGCAAACCAAGATTCTGCTTTGCAAAGGGACACTATAAAAATGGCATTGTAGGACTCCTTGTTTATTTTCTAATTGATTCCCATTGGGATGTGCTCACACTCCAAGTGAAAAGATGACATTTCGAACTGACAGCGTCACAAACTCAACTTCAGGGCTGAGTCAAGTTGCATTATTGTTTGCAGGGGCAGCCTTCCCCCCCCCCCCCCCCCCCCAAGCACGGCGGTCCACTGGTCACGGGGATTCGGCAGCATTTCTGCGGGTGATCTGGCGGCACCGCGCCTTTGGCTACCCGCCGCTGAAGCCAGGCAGGCTGCCCCCCCGGCTTGCCACCCCAGACATGCGCTTGCTGCGGTGGTTCCTGGAGCCGCCACTGATTGCTTGTCTACCCTCATTTACACCTGGGAAACCCCATTCTCTTGTCTCGGAAACAATTATATTGATGCCAGGTCAAAATAAAATAGATTTTGCTCTCCCAAAGCTATGATGAGCCGGCAGGGCTAGCAAGGGTAAAAAGTAGCAATGCTGTGGGGTGATGCCTAGTTCCAGGCCTTGTGATCTCACTAGCTCAGCTTGCTGATCTAATGTCAAGAGACGAGGCCTTATGAGTTTATTGGCTCAGTGACTGAAGTTTGTTGGTCTGGCAGAGGGTCGTCTGCTGTGAGATCACTTGCTGAGCACCTCCAGCTTGCTAGGACGATTTCAAGGATGGGCCTTTGATGTTGTTGCCTCAGCACCTTTACGTTGGTGTGATGGGGTCCGATCACAGGCTTCTGTGCAATCTCTTGCAGAGCCTCTAGCTTGTTGGGCTGAAGCCAGGGTGCTGCAGGTTACTGGCTCAGTACTCCAGTTTTCAGGGTAGATGCAAGGTACAGACCTCTGAGATCACTAGCTCAAATGCTTCAACTTGCAGCGTTGCCAGCCCCAAACATTAAAAAATCGCCAACAAACTCCCCCATTCCAAAAATCAGAAGATTTTTAAAAACACATTTGACCTTCTTGCCATTGGCTTTCTGATGCTGGTGTGTTTAGGGGTCACATTTTTAAAGTTTTCCTTCGCATTCCATGAGGGCTAAACACTGACTTTTAGGGGGGGAAACAATTGGATTCCAGCAGCTGAGGCTTTAAGCAAAGCACTGAATATCACAATGTGATGCCTCTGGGAGAGGTGGCAACGCTGACATGTTTGGCTGAAATCAACATACCAGTCTCTGAGAGTCACCATTCAGTTTACTCTGCTGATGCCAAGGCACAGGCCTTTGCCATGGCATTGGCTCAGCACCGTTGCTTAGCTGATGACATGGGGCAGGATCCTGGGAAATGGCTCAGCAGCTGTAGCTTGCTGGGCTGTTTTCAAGGCATGGGCCTCTGTGAACTCCCTGGCTCAACATGTACAGCTTGCTGATTTGACGACAAGGCGCAGAGGGTACTAGACTAGATGGATTACTGGACTAATTTGGCATGGAAGTGCTTACATTCCTGTGAACATCACATGGAGCCACTCTGGTGGGTTAGAAGGTAAAGTACTTTGTGATGTAATAATGTTTTTTTTATAATCTGCAGCAAGCTTCACTGTAACCCAATGCTATGTGGATGAGTAAAGCGATGCTAAATCTTTACTTCCATGAGGGTTTCCTGAGCTGATTGCTACAATTTATCCAGCCAGATGCCTGGCTCAGGTTATCAGAACCCAGCGAGGAATAAGACTGGCTGACAAATCAGTTGCAGTCCAGCCAACACTGCTTGAAAGGTGAGAAAATCTGTGTGCTTAGCAGCTACTTCCCAATTGCAAATCCCACAGCTGGCTTTGCTTTATCCATATGTTTCTTTCTGGGTAAGCCAGATAAAACCAAAAATCTACCAGCAATTAAACTGCATGTATAAGAGTAGTGTCTCATACCTCTCCCCAGCAGCATACAGGGAAATATCAACAGGGTTTCTATCTAGAACCAGAGTTACAGATCCCACTGCGGAAGAGTAGAACTATAATGTGGGTTTGAACAGCTGCTCAAACTGCATCAGGTCACTTCCTTGAGGATAAGCATCCCCATTGCCAAAACCAACCCCCACAATTGGCACTAAACTGCTCCCTGTAGTGGCAATTTGAATTGATCAAGGAGACTAAACTCCTTTCTCACTCCTGGGAACTGGACTGAGACCCAGCAGCTCAGTTCCTGTAGAGTCCCCAAACAGCTACCAGAAAAACAGATACTAAATGCTCCCCCTCACTTCCCAGCCTGCCCTGGATTCAAATTTACCTACAGTACAGGCAAAGGCTCTATATCCCTATTGGTGATCTCCTGCAGCTGGGTGTTGGGTTAAAAATAGTCAGGTATGCTAGTTTGTGTGTTGGCAGAAATAAAAAGCAGCAAAATAGGCAAAGGGATGCATAAGAACAGAAAAAGACTGTACTCAAAGGTTTGGTTCAGATAAAGTAAACCAAGCTTAGCTGCTTATCCAGACTAGGAAGGGGAAAGTCAGCTCCAAAAATGTTACAGGTCACCCCCCACCCTAAACAGTCACTCATCACCAGTGGCAGATCAGAAATGTCTTACTGTCCAAATTTAATTCAGCTTTGTTACATACTTACCCCCACAACCCTTCCCTCCAGGAGGAGATGACTGGGACCAAACAGTTCCTCTACCTCAACCTGTATTTACTTGCTTTAGCAATTCTTCCTGGGGAAGAAACCTAGCAGCCTGCTACCTCCTCCAGCTGACCTCCCCCATTCCCCTAAGGAGGCAGCTGTCTGTCTGACTACTCCCTCCTACATTTTCAGGGGACAGACCCTTAGCTGTAGCACAAATGCCCAAGAAAGACCTAGAAGCTGGGTCCCAGAGACAGGTCAGGTGGTGACTCCTCCATCTTTCGTACCCTCCTACCACATCTTCTTTACCCTGATTTTTCTCTCATGTTGTTCTTTGCTCAGTACCTCCTGAACCAACTCTCCCTTTTCCCACAAGGGCTCTCATGACACTCCAATCAGCCTCTCCCCAGCTTTCAGGGCAGCAAACATCACTCTTTCTCTCCCTGCCCCCACTCCAAGGATTAGCTCCCTAAGACTCTTCTCCAGCCTGTGGAGGCACCTCCTCCTCTAAGTCTCTCACATATGTTCAGCAAGCCCCATGCCCATTGTGTCTCCTTCACCTGAGCCAGGCAGAGATGCTGGTTTTTCAGGCTCTTAGATACTCCTGTTCCCTTTTGGTTTTCTCCTTGTTTTACTGATGAGCAGATGGAAACTTCAACATACAGTTTGAAAACATATTTTAACGCTAAACCAAAAAAACCCAAACCCCAAACAAACAGAGCCCAATTTAAATAGCACACTTGTGCCCAATGCAGCTTGATTGCCACACAAAAATTAAATCCTTGGGAGACCCAGTACATCAGTAACTAGAGATTTGCCCAGCCTTAATTTTCAGTGTATCACCTTCACTCGTTCTTACTGACGGGCCCGGTCCTGTCCTGTGCGCTGTTCCCCTTCAGCTCCCTCTGCATGAAGCAGTGTAAGTGACCTGATGTAGTTTCAGCAGCTGTTCAAACCCACATTATAGTTCTACTCTTCCTCTTCTGCAGTGGGACCTGTAACAGTGAAAGCAAAGCTGCTTATGATCAAGCTACTGAGATTTCATCATGACTCACAAATCCCCAAGATTCAAATGTGTAATATTGGCCTTTTTAAGGTGGAACAGGGACAGGCGAACAAATGGGCATGTTTAATATCAGACAGCTCAAGTCATTTGGAAGAGGGGCCGAGCTGTTTTCTATAAAGGGACATGATCGAGTAGTTTAGGCCCCACCTCCAAAAATGTGTGGGTTTGTTGTTTTTAAAACAAAACTCAGTATGAATAGAAATGAGTTCATATAGTTTCTCTCAGCTAATTTCAGTGCAAACTGTTGGGTTACTGGATGTAAATCTAGTCCTGCTATTTCAAAAACTCAAACACTAGAGCACTGACCAATGCATGAAAACTGAAATTGGCCATAAATGCAAAGTGAACTGACCAGGCTAGTTTCACTGTCCAAGCTGAGTGAAATGCAGAAAATAAACAGCATAAATCAACTACCAACGCTTTTCTTTTATCTGAGCCTCCCCTGACAAGGAATTGGCAGATGGTTTCACAGCTGACGGGGAGCATGGGGGCTCTCTGCTGCAGGGGCAGAAAGATGCCTGGGTCAGCAGGATGCTGCCTGAGTGTCAGCTGCATTTGGGGGCCCCTGCAGAAGCAGGGAGGGAAGACAGGAGGCAGTCAGAGAGTCACCTGCAGCTGTGGAGGATGGGTCAATTTCTCTGCCCCCCGTCCCCTTCTCCTCACCCCTGTGTCCTCATGGAATTGTTTGGCGCACGTGCACACACAAGGTGGGGAATGCTGTCATAAATGATGAAAGCAGAGCAGCCAGTTAAAGTGGTTTCCGTTTTAATTCCAGTTTATGCTTTCATAATCTAGACCAGGTTTATTAACTATAGGAGTTTTATCTTGACAGAATCCTTCAGATGTGTAGGAAGTTTTCTATAATCTCAGTGTCCAGATTTTGCATTTCTGATGTTGAGATTTCACAGTAATAAATACCACTCTGCATGGCCTGAGGTAAATTTGGGTCTAATGTGAGTAACGGCCAACTTGTCATGAGGCATGATTGTGAATTGTGGAGCTGACAAGACACAAGGCAACATACATTTGGGTTACACTCAGCTCCCAAGGAGAATACAGGGAGTGACACTGGTGATTCCCTCTTTGTCAGTCCTGCACCAGTGCATGAGTAAGGTGCTGGGGGGCACTGAGCCGCTGGGGGGCACTGTGTTTCAGATGAGAGAGAAAACCAAGGTCCTGGCCACTTGTGGTCATTGACGGTCCATTGGTACTTTTACATGAGGATGGTTGCTAAGCCCAATGTCCTGGACAAGTTCCAATTCAAGTATCCCATTCTGCATCCCAAACTACCCTGTGCAGCTCCAATGGTATGCTTCATTCCCCCTCCCCTACAGTGGTTGCTGTCAGAAGGGCTGGGTAGCTGGCAAAGATTCAGCCCTTCCCAGGCAGACTCAGGAAGCTAGTGAGAATCAGTAGGGGCAGTGGGGAAGCAGCAGGCTGTGAAAGTTGGTTATTGCAGAGTTGCCACCATCTGTAAAGCTTGGCTGATGCCCAGGGAACAAGGAAGGCTTTGGATCATTCCTATGAAGTCCTCCCTTCCTGTAACGCACCCTCACTCCCTAGCACAGTGGTCAGAACACTGAATAGGCTACAGCACATAGAGCAGGCAGCCGCCTGCTACTTTTCTTCATTCCCTTCTAACCTGCATTCAGCAGAGCCACTTTGCTGCATGAAAAGCATGCAGCCTTGCACTGGCCTCTGAGCGTGGACTGGAGCTCTCTTCCTTAGAGCCCTTTGCTAGATCCTGCCCCCACTCACCAAAGGCGTGCTCAGGGGCCAGGGTAGCAGAGCTGTAGTAGCCTGGCTTTAGCTCCAGTAGACCTCCTGCTAGGATGGCAGAGGGGTCCTGAGGCGAGGCACTCTGCAGTGGGCATTGCTCCATCAACCAACCAGCCCCAGTGCCTGCTACTCCTTGTGGTATGGATGTAGGGAAGCTGGAGGCTCCTTCTTCCGGTTTGTGGAAGACCAGCCAGCCTATTAGCTGGGTCCCCAGTCTAGCAGTCAGTGCTTGGGAGTGTTCAGTGTATCAGTCTCTGCTCCCATACAGTTGTGCAAGGCACTGTGGGGGTGGGGGAGGCATGGGGGAAGGTTTGCCATATCCTTTTGCCCCCCAGCATATCCATGCAATGCAGGGCAAAAATTTTCCCTAAGCCAGGGAATGCAGGCAACCAAGAGGATGAGACAAACTAGGCCAACCAGTTAATTTCCTTGTTGGTACACAGTTGTATCTTGCTTCCACACCAAAGGAATCCTCTCCCCACGACCATCACTGTAATGAACTGATGTTTGTATGTACCACTGCCTTCAGCTGGATTGAATCTGAAATACTCAGCTGGGTGGGCCCATTACTGCAACAACTGAAGAATAGTCTTTTGGCTCACGTGGCAAGAGCCTCTGGTTCTGGAAGTGTTCTGATTCTGAGGTCTTTCCCCACTGCCTCTGCAAGGTCCTGAGTGGCCCCACCGTGCTTGATGACTGGGTACTATATTCCCACCAAGCTGCTATGAATTCACCTGGCTTATGTTGTAGATTTGCAGGGATTCATGCAGACAGGAAGATGCCCTCTCTTTTCACCACCATCACCCAGGTAAGGACAAGCGTGCAGAACCTAATGTGCCAGAACTGACCTAACCCATAGCATTTAGAAACCTAGGAACCGTACGGGAATCCAAACAGGCATTTCTCTAAGATCTAACGTTGGTTGCAGTGATACAAACATGAGCCTCATAGCGTAACATTAACCCTGTAGTGATATTAATAGCTTTGCTAATTAAGTGTGGAGCAATTAACGGGCTCTTGATGACAGGGAGCACCCTCCCAGGCATCCCACATGGGACCACTCGCCGCCCTCCCACACCACCTCCTGCCAGTGGAAATAGCCCTGCCCAATCCTTCACATCACAGCACTAAGTATGAAGTTACGCACAGGAATTCAGTAAGCATGTGCACATTCCTGTGTATATGTGTGTGTGCATAGGGGCAAGTGAGGGGAGAAGGGCCATGTGGTCAGCAACTCCCATGAAAGATTGCATTGAGCCCAAAGAAAAGGGAACAACCAACAGACTGAACTGAAATCTTAAATGTGGAACAATACATAGACTCTTGGTATGTCACTTTACCCACCACCAAAATGCAGCCACCTCTGGAGTGGAATGCCTCAGCTGACTAATAGTGTACAGTGACACTATGCTACAGTTTAGGAGCGGATGTGAAGCACATAGTATACGACTGGAAGAGGTGGGGAAATTCTGCGGGGTTAGCATATAAGTGCGCTGCTAGGAATTTGGTCAAAACTCTGGGGTTAATGCCCTCAGACTAATGAAAAGAGTCATAAAGATCTTCTAGGCGCATGAGTGGCCAGGACCTCAACTTTGTTTCTTCTGAAAAGCAGCAACCTCTTATTTTTAAGTGAAGGATTGTTCCACTGCTGGGCCCCTCTCCTCCATTGTAAGGGTCCTCATGTGCTCAGAAAAATTCTGCAGCTTGTTGTGTTAATATTTTTTCACACATACTTAAAAATGTTTCTGTGACAAAGGGAGGAAGTCTCTCCTGCCCCCACAGCTGGAAAGTCCCCTCTAATCTCATTGTCCTTTTCCCCTGCTGTGTATCCTGCCAATTAAACTGGGTTTTATTTAGCTGCAAATAATCTGGCTAGACCCTGGGTCTGGTCTCCTTCCGGCTTAGCTCTTGTTCTGTCTAAATCCACAGGCTTACTTCTTCGTTTGTTCCCCGTCACCAGCTTGGACCTCGTTCTCTGGTCCTACTCCTTCCCCCAAATAGCTTGGCCCACTGTCTGGCTTCCATCTCCCTCTGTCTGGCCCTTGCCTCCCACCAGGTAACATGACTGAGTTATAGTATTCATATACTGCCTGCAAATAGGCCCACCTCAAAAAAGTTGGGGCTGAGAGTGTGTGGAGGGGTGAATGCACGTACCCCACTCCAGTAGTTCAAGTTCAGGGCTTGAGTGTGTCAGAAGGGACCAAAAGTAGGTGTCTTATTCATTAAAACTGGCAAGTCCACCACCCCACTCTACACAGACACCCTTTCTGTGCTTTCCCGCAGCCCCTATCAGGTGGCAGTGAGGGGATGTTCATCCACACTGCAGGATTGTTCCTGATTGCTGTGCCCTCTGAAGCGCTGGGGAGTGAGCTGTAGTTGAGCCAGGGCAGTGTGTGAAATAAGTGGATAAATAACTGATTGCCATCTCTGTCCCAGCCATATTGCAGTTGCATAGTGAACTGGTGTATCATACAGGTTTCACTGAGGGTCAGAGCTGGTTGTGAGGTCCCATTATTAGGGTGACAAGTGGGTATTTTGGCAACTCTATTTAAAAAACAGACAACCTTCCAGGAGTCCAGGGGTTGGTTAGACCCCTGCGAAAGCTTGAATTTTAAGAATTTAAAAGAAGTAAAATGTGGCTACTGGGTCGGTATTTTGCTAACATAGTTTATATAAAGGATGAGCACTGTAGATATGGTACATATTTTGATCTGACAATAATTTGGGGCCTCCTGAAGATTGTCTGGGGGTGCCGTTGTCCCTTTTCCCCCCCAGCAGCCCCAGACCTGTGGAGGCTTTAGTATAAGCTCCTGGGAGCAGGGACCTTGTCTTCTAAAGCACTGTACGTCCTTCCAGCACATTACCCAGACAGCCTTCTAGCTCTCCCTTTATATTGCCCTATATGCACTGAGGTTCAGTGCAGGGTCATCTAAAGAACTTCTCTCCTCACCCTGGACTTATGATGATGGTGGCAGTGGCTCCAGCCTCTTTACCGCCTTACATCCCGGCCATGGTGAGTGGAGGCAGGGCCAGTCCTAGGGGTGGGCAAGTAGGGCGGGCATCCTGGGTGCTGACTTTAAGGTGGCACCATCATGCTGTTCCTGAGGGATACATTTCAGCTGGTCTAGATATTTATCTACCCTGACCCTCCAAGCCCTTTGCCCAGAAAATGCAATGTATCCCTTGATGGGGTGTGGGATACTGGAGCCCACTTTCCTCATCAAACACATCAGTTGTGCTGTACGCTGCTCATTTCCATACTGACAGCTGGAGGACAACAGCCAGTTCACATACTGAGTGAAAGCCCTGACTGTATGAGGGGTGCTCAGTGCACCATCTGGAATCACTTGTAGGGAGGGGAGAAGGGTTGTTTCCTAGTGGATGTGTGTTCACATCACTAAAGGACCCCCTCTGCCGTTTCAGCAAAAAGACCAAGAGCTGATGGGCCATGGAGACTGAACTTCCTGCTGACCCCCAGAGGTGATCTGAGGGGGAATTTGGGGAAGTTTGGACTGATGGTACCTGTTCTGTGAAGAAACAGGTCTTCAGGCTCCAGGGTGGTCAATCCTGCACCTTTCACCAGCGTTAATTTTCCTAAAAGGAAAGAACACAGGAAGCACCAACACAAGCCAGACAGATTGCAACCTCAATCCAGTGTACTAATAATACTTAGCACTGTACATTACTGTAATTTTACTTACAACATTAACTAATAAATCCTCACAACACCCCTGCGAGGTAGGGAAGTGCTATTGTCCCCATTGTACAGATGGGGAAACTGAGGCACAGAGAGGAAAAGTGACTTGCCCAAGGCCACACAGCAAGGCATTGGCAGAGCTAAGATAAGAATTTAGGTGTTCCTGGCTCCCAGCCCCATGCTTATTTCTCTAGACCATGCTGCCTCTCTGGAGATTAGGAACCCAGGAACCCCTTCTAAAAGTAATGTGTGGAATTGTTGACCATTCACAATTTTTATTGGCAGATAATTATTCCACAGTTTAATCCCTGTACTGTGCAGTGCACCTCATACCCTTCAGAGTTCCACAGCACTCCCAGAACTCACTCCCCCAGCATTGAGACTGCTGTTTAGGAGTATCACAGGGTGCTCTGTGCTTTTATTAAAAAGATGTTTAGACTGGGTTTAATTGGCATTGGTTCTGGAGTACGTGAACTCCTACAGGGCCTCAAAATACAGAGCCGGAGAGGAAGGCACAAGGGAACTGGTGAAAGGGGAATCTGCTTCCCCTCCTGAAGTGGCCAACAGCTCTCTTAGTTTTCTGGCTCTGTAGAATTCCAGTGATCGCTACCAGTAGGAAATGCTTGTCTCCAGTTTGTTGGTTGGTAAATCATAGCCTCAGAGATGTTTTCTTCAGTGCAGAATTGCAGTGAGCACTCAGTCCAAGGCTAAAGATGTGCCTCTCTTCGCTTCTTCCAACCTTCTGCCACTGTCCTGGAATCAGGCAGGCTGCAGCCACTGTGCTCTCCCACTGAGGCGTCTGGGTTATGACCACTGTGCTGCCAAGCAGCCAAACCCAGAGTCTGAGTCTCTTCTAAAACTGGGATTAAATTAAGAGTGCTCGAGGGAGGCTGGAGAGATGGGGACAGAGTGAAGCAAATGGACAAATCCACCCAATGAGCAACTGGGAAGGAAATGTCCCCCTTGTCACTGAAGCAGGTTCCTGTTTACAAGGCTTCTTTCTCCCTCTGGGAACATCTGCTAAGCTTCATCTCGGTCAGCTGGATATACCGTATGACATTGGTATCTGCAGGGAAAGAGGACACACGCACTCACCATGATTACAACTTCCAGTGAGAAACTTACGAACAGCTACACACTCTCCTGCTGCTGTTCGTCATGTCTCCTTTTTATAAATACTGCACCTGAAGTTACTGGGCCGTAGGTACTGCCCCCACCCCCAAGAAAGGCCCTCTGGGTCAGTACCCTGTCACCTCTATGGAACAGAAATCTGCTCTTTGCTCACTATCCCTGCTCTAAAATCTTTGTCCAGACCTTGGTGAGCTTTTGCCCTGACTATTGTAACCTTCTCCTCTCCTACCTGCCTTCTCCCCAATCCACTCTATTCAATATGTTAAGTCATCATCTCCTCTTGCTTTCTGCTCAAGTTCTTTCTACTGGCTTCCTGTCTCTCAATGCGTCATATTCAGGCTCCTCATCTTCATTTACACAGCTCTATACATTCTTGCCCCACCTACATCTCTTCTCTTACTTCTTTCAACTCCCATGTTCAGTTTATCTTCAGCTCCTGGTTGCTCACTTTCTGCCAGGCTGCCACTATGCCTAGAAAGCATCTCTCTTTTGGCTGACCAAGTTACCTCTCTTCTCCTTCAATCCCACTCTGGGAATCCTTCCTACCTTCTCCCCCGCAATAATCCCCACACTTGCACTATTGTTCTTTCTGCTGCCATGTCTATTTTGGACAGTAAGTTCTTGGGGGAAGGAATGTGTCCTGATCTCCATGTGCAGAGTGCTGTGTGAGGCTACAGTGCTGTATAGGTGAGAAACTGAAAGCCTATTTCCTGGATAATTGTGCACTGCTACAGCATGTATAATGTGTGTGATTACTGATCTCTGACCCCAGCTGTGAGAGGATCTGCTTGCTCAGAAGCATGAGGGGGGAGGGATAGCTCAGTGGTTTGAGCATTGGCCTGCTAAACCCAGGGTTGTGAGTTCAATCCTTGAGGGGGCCACCTAGGGATCTGGGGCAAAAATTGGTCCTGCTAGTGAAGGCAGGGGGCTGGACTCAATGACCTTTCAAGGTTCCTTCTAGTTCTAGGAGATTGGTATATCTCCAATTTAAAAAAAAAAAAAAGGACTGCTATCCTGTGCGATTACTTCTCTCTAGATGGTTTCAATACACGCAATATTCCAGTTCATATGTAGCTAATCTTTCCTTGAATCCTCTTGAAGTACTTGCCTCAGTGAGGCCATGTAGCCAGCTGGCCTTTGCCTAGTGCAGTGCCCCCCCCACCTCTTCCCTGTCCACACCTCCCAGAGCTGAGAGCAGGGGATGTGGACAGGGGTAAGCAAGCTAAGGCTGGGGCCACAGGTGGGGCAGGGGTGGGGCCGGGAACAAAGCCTCACCGAGGCTGGCAGGTGTGGGGCTGGCAGCCAGAGCAACCAGTGTGGAGCTCTGGGCACAGGGCCAGCAGCAGGCACTGGGGCCAGGAGCGGAGCTGGGTGGTGCTTCCTCCTTGCCCCCCCATGGGGGCTGGCCATGCCTCCCAATGTTCATCTGCATTGGGGAACCAGTGGCTTAGTGGAAGGAGAGGGAGGATGTTTTCACCTACACAGCAACCCAGGACAAAGGTGGCTGAGAAATAAGAATGCAAAAAGAGACAATTTTCATTGATATTGTCATTCAGAAATGGCTCCTTGCTGCCCGTCTCCCTTGTAAGGCCAACCAAGGCCAGTTTAAGTAAATTTGAGGCCCTGTGAAATCAGTCAATTAGGTTACTCTGTGCACCAGGCCCAAGATTCTTTGTGCAACCTCCTCTCCTCTCCTCATGACCTGCCCAGACTGCTCTACCACATCAGCTGGGGATGGAACCTGCAAAGGGAGAAAAGAGGAACAGGTAACATGTCCAACAGTGGTGGGTGGGTTTGTTGTGTGCACTGAGAACATTATGGTGGCAGGTTTCCTGTAAAAACAAGAAGGGGAAGCCAGGCCTATTGAGATAAACAAGACACATCCAGATACCCCAAGGAGTTCCCAGTGAGTAGGAGTCAGCACCTGAGCCCCACTGAGAGGTTCTCAAGCTCTCCCAGGTGGGACTGGTTCCCCCTTCCAAGAGTCATCTTCAGCTGCAAGTCTAGCAGTTTGTCTGATCTGGTGTGGAGGCCAAGGATTCAGTGGTCATGGAGACTAAACTATTTCCTCACCTTATGCAGTGGCCCTTCCAGGTCAGGTCTAAGGTACATTCAGAGGGCAGCATGAGGAAGCTGTTTGTGTTATATCTGTTCTGTGGATAAAGCACTTCCATGTCCTGGGCTGCTAATTCAGAATATTTCACACTCGCTGAGTGTCTAAGAAATTTAGAGCTGGTCTCGAACTAAAACCCTGGAATCTAAAAGCCCCAGCCACTGGGAAATTCAGATGAGGACCTGGATCTGAATTTTGCAGCTTTGACCCTCCTTTCTAAAAAACAAAAGCAGTGAATGTGCAAGGTATGTGACCTCAAATAGAGGGGGGAGGATAATACCAGCTCAAACACCCTCTCTGTCCCCTGCACCCTCATTCAAATATTCATATCCTTTGCTGCTCCAGGAGCTGATGGGTTACAGCCTGTATGAGCTTCCCTATTGCACACATCTTGCACCTTGAATGTCTGCCCCGTGAAGGTGATAAGTGATGATTGATTGAGTAAGCATGCTAGGAAATCACACCTGCCCGGGCTCGTAGGACCAGCTGGATGCCTGACTGAGGGGAAGAGGCAGAGTTCAGTGCATGATTGGGCAATCAGAGGCCACATCTCCCTCCAGCCTGATAGGTAAGGGAGCCAGTGACTCATGGCACAAATTCACCCACATGGAAAATTTCTCAAATGCTTTCTCCTATATCTCAGGAGCCAGGGGCAGAATAGGATGTAGCATGGTATGTGGCAGGAGACATTCTTACTGCAGGTTACCTAGAAATCTCCCAGGCAAGTCATGACATCTTCTCTCAAGCTCACACTTTTGTCAGAGAAAAATATACACAGCAGTTGGTTACAGAGCAAATGGAACCCTTTCTCTCTCTGCCTTTCCTTTGTTACTAACTCAGGGGTGTCCAGCCTGTGGTTCTGGAGCCACATGCGGCTCTTCAGAAATTAATATGAAGCTCCTTGTATAGGTACCAACTCTGGGGATGGAGCTACAGGCGCCAACTTTCCAATGTGCTGGGGGGTGCTCACTGCTCAACCCCTGGTTCTGTCACAGGCCCTACCCCACTCCACCCCTTCTTGCCCCCTCTCCTGAGCCTGCTATGCCCTCGCTCCTCCCCCTCTGAGCCTCCTGCATGCCATGAAATAGCTGATCAGGAGGGAGGGGGAGATGCTGATCGGCAGGGCTGCTGGTGGGTGGGAGGCACTGTGTGGGGGCTGCTGATGTATTACTGTGGCTCTTTGGCAATGTACATTGGTAAATTCTGGCTCCTTCTCAGGCTCAGGTTGGCCACCCCTGTACTACCTAATAATTCTCTGCACATTTTACCTCCTTGTTTTGGAACATTTCAGTGCATTGTATAAACACTAATCAATTAAGCCTCTGTGAGAGAGCAAATGATGACTTTACGGTGGCAAAGCCTTAGGCAGAGAGAACTCAAGTGCCTTGGCCAAAGTCTTACAACAGGTCATTAGGAGAGCTGGGTGTAAAACCCAGGCTTCTTGATTCTCAGGACTGTGCTCATGCTAGTATATAAAGCTACCCTCTAAGGGAAAGTCTATTGCTTTCCTTGCGGTTTTGGTTTAGTGACTAGATAGAGCCTAGTGGTTAATACTCTGTGGTATCATGACTGTGACCTATTTTGATTCCCAGTCCTTGTAGATCACAGAGATAGAAGGACACAGAAGGCTGACTCTGTGGCTAGAGTGCTACTCTACTCTGCTGGAAAACTGGGTTTTATTCCCTGTCTTTTGTATTTCCCTGCTACAAAACAAATAGAAGGGGCTGGGCCCATGTAGCCTAACTGCTGGCATTTTATGTTACAAGAAGGTCAACTCAAGTTCCTTCTTTGCTCCCAATTTCTATATGCCGTGACTAGAAAGAGCGATGGACAGGAAGAGGTGGAACAACATGTATGGTAAGGCCAAGGTTCCTCTGAAAACAAAAAGGCTTGTAAATAAAACTGATATTTGGCTTCTTCAAAGTTCAAACCACTTTAAACTTTGCTATGTGGATAGCTCAGTGGTTTGCGCATTGGCCTGCTAAACCGAGGGTTGTGAGTTCAATCCTTGAGGGGGCCATTTAGGGATCTGGGGTAAAAATCTGTCTGGGGATTAGGCCTGCTTTGAGCAGGGGGTTGGACTAGATGACCTCCTGATATTCTATGATCAGCTTCTGATCACAGAGCTTATGAAAAGCTGCAATAAGTTTTACATAATTAAAGTAGCCTCCCCTTTCCCTTTCCAAATTGTCTCCTCTAATGAGGGGAGTTACACAATTCTATTTTATTCTTTTCAGCTCTGCTTGTGATTGAGGTGGGAGGGTAGAGAAAAGGCCAATCCCAGCTCTGCTAACCTTTGATGGGGAACAAATAGCCTTAAGGGATTTGCTGTACTGACAAGCCTTTAGAACAGGGAAACCCTCTGAGTGAATTCCTGCTTGCCATTTAAAAATTCCTTCTGTCAGGCGGAGTAGTTTTCCAGTGATTGATCTCTAAATCACCCTTATTAGAGAGAGACATTGCACAGAACAAGATCATACTAATACTCAAAGTGCTTTACCACTACTAATGAACTGACCCTTCAGAGGTAGGGAAGAGTGCTATCTCCATTTCACAGAGGGGGAAACTCGGACAAGAGACATTAAGTGACTTATCCAAGAGAATATAGTGAGACCGTGGCAAAGCCAGGATTAGCACTGAAGTCATCTGACTCCCATTACTGTGGTTTAACAACCCCATCCTCCTTCCTTTCGATGAATACTCCAAATTACTTACCTTTCCCCTACTGTATCCCCCAACTTTCAATAAATAGCCATAAATAAAACAGAATAAGGGCCTGAAATGTCATAGTAATTGTAAATAATACTAGAGAGGGATCCGGGCTGTCGAGTGCAGGTCCAGAGTTATCCTTCCCCTGAATTAAGGGCAGTTTGGGCCATCCCCTAAGTATCATTGTAGCCTGCCGTGGTGCTTGAGGCCATTGCTGTTGAATACTTAGGTATTTATCTTATAAAGAGATGAGAGCAACCAGACCATGTAATACTGCAGGGAATAAACAGCAGAAAAGCATGCAGTAAAACTAGGGAGAAGCCAATTCAGATAATATAAGGACTGGAAAC